>NC_069145.1:64829270-64929316 GCF_943734635.1 Anopheles cruzii
ACGATTAATCCGTAAACTTTTCACCGAAAACTCTGCCCTTTTTTCGGATCCACCAATTTATCGGCTGATCGGCAACCTCCAGTGCAACCTTGAATCTATAATACCCGAGCTGTCAAACGGTGCTTTTTAAATGCTTCACCCGTTGTAACCATTTAAGCGAAACATCCTCGCCGTTAATCGCAACCGGAAAAGGAAACAACTTAAACGATCGCGATCACCAGCGGCCCAATCTGGCGAACCCAAATCAGCGGCGTGCCGTGCTTAGCGGCTGTCGCTTTAATTGCCACAGTTTTCGCGGTGACACTTTGTTATCGGCTAATGTCATGGCTTCCATTTCTGTCAGGCTGAACGCTTCGAACGGCTCCGTGGGACAGCCAGCCAAAAGGCGAACGGTGGTGTTGAAAAAAAAATCCAGTAGCCTGAATCCGGGTGCCCCGGGTTCGCATTGGGCCGCAAAGAAATATCACCCGGTTCCGGCGTTGCGCAGCGAATGATGAGCCAGCCAGCCGGTTTCGGGGAAAGAAAATTGTTTATGCTGTTTCGTCTTCGGCACCGCGCCCGCGGGCATTCGTTGTTATGGTTTTTTGTGTTGCGGTGCGGTCGATCACATCCCACCGTATGTCCCCATTAGTTATGGGACGCACACTGGAAGGCGAAAAAAAAAACGATGTTCGACTTTGAACTAGATTTCCTACCCCATCAATTAGTCTTATCAGCAAAAGTGAGGTAGTTAATTAGTTATGAAAATAAAACGATCTCAATCTTTCGGGGAACAGACAGCCGTGGCTCAGCCGCAACCACAAAAAAAATCGAGAAAAGGTCGACACGTGTAGAGATGGACTCTTGAGAGTCCATTCCCAAGAGAAGGGATCTTTGTTTTTAATTTAAATTACAAATTCTTCGCCATACTATCGATCAGCAGATTGAATTGAAAGCGAGTGGTTTTCTGTTCAAGATAAAAACCGAAACCGAAACTAAAAACGTTCTGGTGATGATCTAAGAACATGAAATTGTATTTGACTATAGCTCACCTGACGAGGCCCTACGGAAGGACTTCGTCTTAGAACTTATCTAATTGAGCTTGTATTGAACGTGTCGCACTGACTAATGGCATCATAACGGGCACGAATGGCGTAACAAATAAAAGATTTTATTACTTTTCAATTGCTAACCGCACCGCCGTCTAAATGCTACGGCTCCGGCTCCAAATGCGACATCGAGCATAAAAAGGACACTCTCGTCGCCAGCGCCAGCAAAACGGTAGCCAACCGCAGCTGACATGTAGAATCAATAAATCGCCGTGGTTTAAATTAACGGACAGGCATTTAAAGTCTGGCTCTCGATCGCCAGCCGCTGCCTGTCAAACGTAAAGATGATGCTCATTAACAACCGGGCGAAACATTAACCGGCACCAGGCGAAGTGTAACGTTCGCGAGGGGCATAATTTGATTAAAATTATCCATGCACAACAAAGTAGCGGCCCCGAAGGGTCAGCCCGGCTGCCACTCGCGCGGCCGCCGAGCCGCCGAGCCGAGTCGAGATGGCTCCTAATGGATGGGAGGTTGAGCGATAAATTTCATCTATCGGTTAGCGTCCAGGGGTAGGCTACCCCCCCCCCCCCCCACCTCGAATGGTCGAGCAGCGCTGCAACCTTTATCCGACGCGGGGACGTCGTGTGGCACGTTCTTCCGCGGGGCGCTCGCCGGCCCGGGCTATCGAATTGATTCACCGGCTTTGGGCTGCTGCTGGCAATTATTCATCCTCAACCGGGAACGGAACTGGCCGGCAACAACAGCAGCAGCCACCGTGTGGGTGTTGACGCGGTGACCGAAATGCCCCAAACAACCACCACGCCGAGGAACGGAACACGGCTAACAAATGATGCCACCAACGCCTACCAAGACCAACGGTCCGACGATGGCGCTGCTCTTTACGGTTAGATTTAGAGCCACACTTTAGGTTGCGATGAGCCTATAAACAAGTGGGGAGGGCGCCAGGCTGACGATGTGTTGCCCAGATTTATGCTGCCTCACCATCTCACCACCCCATAGCCGGGGCAGTAAATTAATTTCGAAAACCGAAGAATTATGATACCCATCATCTGGCGAGTGGCGCACCGTGTGGCTACTGCGATCACCTGCGAGATGAACTCTGCAACACCGATGCACTTTCGATGATTGGGGAACGGGCTCGAGTCCTACCCGATCTGCCGGCCGAGGAGGCCAGGCCAGTAATCGGCACGCGGGACCCACGCGGAGAGTGTGGCTCTCGTATCTAATCTGACCTTATGTAATCGCATTTAATAGCATCGCGTTGGGCCCGACTTTGCGTGCGAGCAGAGTTTAATTTAGAGTGCGTAAGCTGCTCCGCTGTTTTATGACCATCTCTGGGGAGGGCATCAAGAGTCATCAAGATGGGGCCGATCGCTCGTGTGCTTGGACATCGGCGGACTTTCGGACCGAAGTCCGTGAAGCAATGCCAAGGCGCGTTTGCGATAAGTACCGTGTACGGTGGGGTGCTACCAGCGTCGTTTATGGCCTAAAAGAAGCTCGATATGTTGGCAATTCCGATATTTCTATCCGTTTGACAGCTTTCACACCGTACGCGCTCTTAAACCAACACACTAAACAAGCAACGATTACAAGCCGAAAATCTAAAGCCGTAAACTAATTCGCAACTAACTTAAAAGTTATTTAAAAGTCATCAAACCGGGTTCGTTAGCATTGGCGGCGGATAGTTTTATTGCCCGCGGAACAAAAACCGTTCCTACACCGACCGTTGGACTGTGTAGGCGACCACAAACGTCCGACTGCCAAACGCTAATCAAATCGTAAAACTAATTTCATGTCTCTATAGTCTCCGGCCCGATAATGGAGCCCATTTCCAGCGCCTCATCGACGCGTGCGATTTTTCTAATGAATTCTTATGTGCCATTTTATGTTTCTAGCAGAGGCCAATACTTCACAATGGGTTCAACCATTGTGGACATCTGTTTGTTCACTCCTAGTGCTGGTGCACTAGCATCGCAATGAGAAAATGTAGCATAAAAGGGGTCCTTTTGAATTTATTTGTTGGTTTTACTAATTGAAAAACAAAGTTTGCCTCTTGTTGACTTTTGCCACTTTTCTGCAGAACCATTCTAAGCCCCTGATCCAACGTGCTCTCCACACCATCTTGAGGTTGAGCCGCGCGTTCTGGGAAGATAATAAAATAAAAGCATCATAAAATTTTAACGATCCATTTATCAATCTCGCCCCAACCACCCAAGAGTCCGGCATGCCGTCACCGTGTAATCATAAAAGGCACCAAAACTACGCGTCCACGATGGCCGCGCCGCGAGATCGGTCGGGTGTTCCGAGCGGTGCCACACACGCAGTGGAAATCTTATCGGAAACTGGATTCGTCCCAAAACTGTTTGCTGTCCGTCCGGGTGGTGGCACCGCCAGGCCGAAAGGTGACAAAAGCCGACGAGGATTGAAATGTTACCACCGGCCTTGACATTACGTCACGGTGTTTGACGACTGCGGGCGACTATAGGCGGCCCGGTGCTGGACCGGGCCAGGAAGCTGGCTGAGAATTTTTCGCACTCCCAAAATGGTCCAAACCAGCCACACGAGTCGTCGTCGTCGGAAGTGTCGTAAAAGTTTCCAACAATATAACGCCTCATTCTGTGCAGCGAAGGAATCTTTTGGGGGCGGTTCCTTGGCGTTGGCCATCCTTGGCGTCATCAGATGATGTGTCTGCAAAAACAAGCCAGAGGGAGAGAGATAAAGGAAGAAAAGAAGACTTTTATTAGTGATTTCCTGGTATAGTTCAGTGTGTACACACGCTGGAATGTTGATATGTGTGGCTAATTCGTATCCTGATCAAGATTTGATCACCATCACTATGCGCTTGGTGGAAATAGCATAAGAAAAACACCAAGAAAAGCCATCTCATCGCTGGGCTTTAGGCCAAAAACCATCCTTGGGCATGGCAGCGGAAGGTCACGGACCGACTAGTTTCCAATACACGTGAGATCATAAGCAAACATCCCCACATAGTTGGTTGCAGTGCGGAAGACATCACTTTTAAACACTAACAGTACAGGAACTAAAGTAACTCAATAATCCGCCTAAGCATTTTCAAAGGTGAGCTTGTGCACGCTTGAATTCTACAATGAAATCTTTCAAATAATGTTTCTGGATAGTAAACATAACAACGCAGCACGTTGAAAATTGTCTCCAGTCTCCCGGCCCGCGCACTGTTGGGAAATGTTCTCTCGAAACATCGATCCACTTGGCCCCACCTGAACTCTCGGTCACGCTGACGTCGCTTTTTGCAGCCGCCGGTTTCCAACACACGGACCTGCACCGGTGCCGCAGCATGCTTCCTTCGTTCCCGATGCCGCGCTGATGCGGCTGTCCGCCGGCTTTGGGACGCCGACGACAACCTGCAGTGCGGCCACAAGTCACTCCCTGGCGTCAAGCCGAGCTGGCAGCGAACGAAAAATCCCAAATCTCTCGTCCCGAGTGGAACGAACACTCGACATCACAGGCCCCGGGCGGACATAATCCGGCATTTCGGGGCCGCGAAGCTTCGGAGTTTTCTCCGGCGCGCGGTACGAATTAAAGCAAGCACCATGAAGCACGATTTTCCTATTTCACAAAAATTGTATTCTCGACCCTCGACACCGGTTCTCAGTCCCTTTCCCGAGGAGACACGGGGAGAGCAACACGGTAAGTGTCTCTCCACGATTACCGATCGGCCCAGGAAAAGTCCTCGCCGGCTTGTTAGCATCGCTCGGCGGTACGCGGCTTATGACAAGACTTTACCGCAGACAATCGAACAAAACGACACAGAAAATGATGGTTCGCCCGGGCCAAACGCTAGACGATCGGTTGCGCAATGCGGGCAAATTATTGTCATTGGGATGTTTTCGGTGTGTAAAAGTTAGCTTTGAGGCAGCTGTCAGCTCAGAAAATATTATGTTCGCTAGTCATACTTATCCGTATTCGAACACAAAAACGAAACACAAGTTTTTGCCAATTTAATACAGTTTGAAAAACACACACACAATGCCACGAGATAGTCCGAGGAAGCTGAGCTGTTGCAAACTATCTTTGTTCAGTGTAGAAAGAATACGAACTAAAACCGGAAGAACTAAGCTTTAAATTACTGCAAACTTTTTTTTTCAAATCTTTTTTTTACCTATTATTCTATTCCAGATTTAACGATCGTCTGAAAGGTGATCGACGAAATAGTTTCTGTATTTATGAGGCTATACAACTCTCCATTGATTGACTCCTGTACATGCTTCAAAGTCTTTTTTTCTCATTTTATTCGTATTTGATGTCTCCGTGAAAAGCCTGTTCTCTCGTGACCAAAGCGTATTTCATTTTCATTTGAATGGTTCCAAGCGTTGTTTTACACTCCGGACATGCCAATACCAGGATACGCCATTCGAATTATTCTGAAATTGAACAAAACCAATCAATGTAAACTTTCACTCCCATTCGTTAAATTTGTGTGTATTCGGATAGAAATTTCGCTTACCCACAAAGGAAACATATCCTTTAATATGTGCTCATCACCGAAAGCGCTTCGGGTATTGCGACACGACTTGAGTCGGAAAACTATGTTTTCCGATCTCTATTCACCAGCACAAGTGATTCGTTCGCATTCAATTCATTGCAGTTAACATAACACGAGGGCAACTTTCAAGCGCTAATTTATTGGTTGTATTGTGCGCCTAATCTAAGAGTCTAATGGCATAGCGAAACCGACACGCCACATTTGTTCCGCAGAATGTACCACGCCAACGACATCGAGCGCAGCTTCCGTCTCGCCATTTCCCATCGGCTGTGGCTGAAGGCATCCTTAGCAATAATATAAAAAGGAATAAAACTCATGTTTACGTCCACATTTGACGACGACGATGTGTGCCGGGACGTCGATAATCATTATGTTGCGTTCGCTACCAATCAAAGCCCAACCAGCCAACCGAACCGAACGACGACCGCAGAAAACGGACGGAAAAAGCCCATCGCACCGGTTCGTTCTACCAATTGTACGTTTGGGATTCGTTTCGTGTAATGGGTTTGAAATGGCGAAGAAAATGGATCGCCGAGCGGTGCTAGTCACACGCCGCGGTGCTTCGACGGTGGTACCGGGGGGCTACCGGCGGAGGCGGTGGTGGGCGCAAATAAATTGCAGTGACGTTTATGTTAGTCTCTAGTGTTTTTTGTGCGACTGCACTTGGCCTGCGCATAATAAGGGAGCCGCCGCTGTCGGCCAGCCGACGATCAGTGGCCGATCAGCGGTCGCCACCGTGGCAAACAAGGCTTCGTTTGGCTCGGTGGCTGTCAGATTTGTGGCTGCCACAGGATTGCACGACGATCCACGCCAAGGGTGAACCCTTTTTGCAGGCGATGCAGGCCCATGCAAATGAGATCCCGCGAACGAAACCGAACCCGAAGTAGCCCAACTCTACGCGAGGCTCGGTGCTGGGAAAAGGGCACCGAGGCTCGCCGTCCCAGTCAATTTGTAAACCCCCAGCGCCATGGCAGGCCCCTGCCATGGGCCGGGGTTCGGTTGCACTTTTTTGCGTATCGTCGCTCCACTTGGCGGTTGATAATAGCGGTTGGCAGACAAATTCGAGACCGTGACTGATCGATTGGAGCTGATTGTCAACGTTGACAGGTGTTTTTTTTTCTTTTCCACTCCATCTTGCGGACACTCACGCCGCGGAAGCCGATGCCGGGGAGGGAGCTTTGCGACTAATTGGCGTTCATTTATGACTTTATTGTACTACCGCGGTCCCTGGGGCGTGTGGCCACTAATTGTGCGGCCGCGAATTTAGTTCGATGCAAGGTGCCGCGGTCGCTAATGATGATAAAATGGGTTCTAATGTCACCGGATCGTTATGCGGTTCGGTTTTGAAATGTTAACACGCTTACCGCTGTACAACACCAGCACACCAGCTGATGGTGGTCGATGGGCAAACATAAAAGTGTTTTTTGATTGAATTATTTTTTATCCAAATCAAGACAAAATGGCTCCTCGAATGGCACAAACGGAATTGTAGAAGAAGCTCATAGAGTGAACAATTTAGCAAACCACAATAAAGAGTTCGCATAGGGGTTAAATCAGCATAAAACATCAAACAGCTATCGTTAGTCTCCTGTCTCCTATATTTCTCCTTAGTCTCCCATATTTCTGTCTCCTCACGGAAAACTGCGGTTTTCGTTCAAATTGTGGCCCCAGTTAGTCCGTTCTGAGGATCGAAATATAGTTATGCTGCTAAGGAAATGCATCCCATGCGACATCCCTACGAAATAGTATAAATAGAATAGAATCGAATAGAATATAAAATAAGGTAATCAAACGGAACATCTTAAACTTGGCGCATTCCAAGCCCCCGGACTTCACTTCTTTTCAGCCAAAAAAGTGATAATTAAAACCTTGAACAACAGAGCGCTGCACAATACTATGAACATTCTCAACCAGACATTTCAAAATAAAAATATCAAATTTTATCAGTCACCCAAATTTATTTTATACCCTTCCAAGTAAACTTCGAATGGATCTTTGGAACCCTTCGGACTACGCTTTCGGTAACGGAGGGATATTTAAATCAATGTACGATGTACGATCTGACGACGATTGGCTCTAGCACGGTTTTCTTTATATGACCGTTCAATACTTTACTGTATAGTGAGTTCAATGTTGCGTTCTCGGTGAAGAACTCCCACAAAAACAGGGCTTAGGACACTTTCCTCGCGCATCGAGCAATTTTTTTCAACTAATTCGAAATAACTGTTTGGCAATTTTGAAGGTACTGTCAAGCAAAATTTTGCGTTGTTCCTATTCATCTGCCGAATGTTAAATTGTGGCCCTTCGTTTCGTTTACCGTTGCTACATTTGTAGTTTGAAAACTTTCAATTCTCACCGAGATATAAAATAGTGGTTTAAACTCAGATAACAGAACGGCAAGATCGACATCAATCAACAAGTGATCGTACGCTTCGGGTCAATCCGGTTAAACCTCCAGAGCGACATGATGAGTAAATATAATATGGAATCGAAATCCTTTCTGGACTTCATTTGCAAAGCACCGCTGCGTATCGATCGCCTTGCCGACGCGGCATCCCGAAAGTGCACAGTCGCAATTACATAAACGGGCCGGTGGCTTAAATGTTAACCGCGGCCAGCACAAATGAAAGAGCATAAAAATTAGACGAATTGATTGTTTTCCAACGATCCAATTGACGATCCGGGGGCAACCAGACCGGCGGTTCGATCCTTTTGTCAAGTCGCCCAGAAAACCGAAGAAAGAGAAAGGTCTCTGCAGCATCGCGCGAAGGCACACCACATCCCACCACGCCACGTTGGCCGCACGGCACGGAAAACACTGCGCCCCAGACAGTAGGGTGAAAATCTCATCAAAACCGAGCCGTAAATGAGCCGAGCCGAGCATCGTGCTTCGTGTTGCTGACATGAAAACAGCATAAACTGGCAAGCGACGCAAATCAAGCGGAGTTGTGCGCGGAGCGTGATTTCCTCGGTGGGCCGCGCGCGCGTGAAGCAGTGCTCTTATGTAATCGGGCCGGCAACCGGTGCCTTCCGTGGGGTGGGGTTAGGATTCGGGCCAGCGACACAGCGACCGCGGGAAGCGCGGGAACAGCAATCGCGCACGGCTGCACGAGTCCTGTGCGGCCCGGGGTCGCCGGGTTAAACATTTGTCGTGGGTTGTCGTTAAAATTAGCGCTGCCTTATTTCTAAACGATAACTGCTGCTGCTCCCGGAGCACCGGCCCGCATCGGCACCCCATTCCCATCGACCGGCATCGTCCCGTTTGTGGCGTGAGACTACCGAGCCGACCACAGAAGAGCCTGCAGACGGCAGAACTCTCCCGGCACAGGTGATAACTTTATTTTGATTTGTTCTCTCGGTCGCGTCCCGCTCGGTCTGGTGCCTCTTTCTGAGTCCACAACAGCTCCAAGCCACAGCCCACAAATAATCCACGAACCACAATTCCGATGGGCGAACAATGGACAATTAAATTAGGGCACACGAGAGGATCCAATTGAACCGCCGATCGTGGCGATCATTTTCCATAAATCTCGTCCGCACGGCGGAAAATCTAAATCTCCCAATCTCCCCGGTGGAGATGTGCTGCGGGAAATGTTCGACGAATCCCGTTTCTCTCCCGATTGAAACAATGGTGGCCCGGAACTCCAATAGAAACTAAAAACGGTTTACACGAAAAACGATACCGCGACCGCGTCGAAAGCCATCCGCACCCGACCGGGCAGCACGATTAGATGCCTGTCGATGCCGGGACCGACGGATCATGCTGCGGCCGACGGCCGATCTTATCATCTATTGCACCCGCGGCGGCAACAATGAAGTGGACCACAACGAAAATCACACAGCGCACCCTTCAACGGGCGTCAGAACCACGTTCGAGAAATGCTTTCCTATGCAAAACAAACGCAAACTGTGGGTGTCTTTCCCCTTCCTGTGTGTGTATGTGGGTATGTGTGTGAGTTTGGCGGATTGCAAAAGAAGGAAAAAGCCGATAAAACCCGCTTACCGATAGATCAAAAGATAGATCATTATCAGCCGACATCGGCGATCGAACCGCGGGGACTCGACGTGATTCGATCGAAGCATAAGCATAAACATCTTTGCCACTCCGGGGGCGGCCCGGCGAGCGAGCGCAGATGTCATGCTGCACTGCGAGATTTGTTTCTCGATTGTTGCCGCCCCCCCTCAGTTCATCCCCCGGACTCCGGACGCTCCTTTTTCGCGGTTTGATTTTTTTTATTCCCCTGTTTCGTTTTCTTCAAGGAAGTACACTTTTTGCTTCGCCCTTCGCGAAGCTTTTATGCGCCCGGCGGCCGATCCGATCTTGATCTCTGCTGGATTTCTATTAGTTGCTTTCTTTATTGCGCTAGAAGCATAATGTACCATTTGGATTCGTTGTCGGTTCGGTTGTGGCGCTCCCAGGGCCCAGGGATAAATCATTTACGCGGCCCAGCGGCAGCCACATCTTGTCAGCTGCGACGGGACAGCTCGTAACACAGCGTATGGAAGGGTGTCGGCGGTTTCTTTATGCCGGATCGTCGTCGATCCGGCAGGCCGAGGTGCTGGGGGGGTGCGATGCTCCGGCCATACATTGTAACAGGTCCTCCCACGTCCCGATAGCATCGCATGAACGCCGGGGTTGACACGATTGTTTGCGGCCCGGACGCGACCAAGCCCCTTTCGAGCGCGAGGTGTGAAGCTGTTTCTCATGAAAACGCCTCACACATCGCCACATCTCCCGGGAAGGTGAACGAAGACGGGGGGGGGGGGAATTTCGCGGTGGTCGTGATGCGCGCGCGCGGTCTGAAAGGACAAAATGTAAATTGATAATTTATTGAAGCAGGATTTTATTCAAATTGAATTGCATTTATGACACCGCGACCAAGTTGCTAAAGCTCTGTGCTTGATACAGCGCAGCGCAACTCTATCTTATCTATTCAAATGCAAAGAAGATTACTAAGAATGACGGACACAGATTGTTTATTATTTGTGAAACAAATTGAGGCTGTGGCTCAGGGACAGCCACAGCATTCTGTGGGTTGTATCGGATCAGGTTGCTACGATTCGCGGTAGACACGGCATGACTCTGCATGCTTTTATCATATGCTTTGCAACAAATTTTACAAGTTAACTTTGGGGAGTTTTCATCATGAGATAGACGAGAGATGGTTCGAGAGTGCACGCATTCGTAGCTTGTAGCAGAAGTACTTCGATGATAGAAAGATGATAGAAAAGACGCACGGTACAAGTCCAGCAAGAATTACACGGATTCCACTAATCCACACAGACGAACTGCACAAAATGTATGATTTTATTTAAACCTATAAAGCTGCAACCAAATAGTTTTCTGTCTTTCAATAAATTAAGTAACGTACTTTTCGAAGGAAGAAACCTAAAATCGTTAATAACCAGCCCTCAAACTGGGCACAAAAGAGTATCGAACTAATTATATACTCTTTTGGGCCTGGTATTCCATGTTTTCCTGGATCCATGTGCATGGATACCCTGAATCCAACTTAGCCAGCTATAATCATGGAACCATATCAACCCTGCATCGATGTGCGGCTGCTCATTTGGCTTTGTCTAAATCACCCCTTTTTCACGCGAAGCACAGCCCCATGGTTCCATGGCGCTAGCCAAATGATACACTCCCGGCAAAGACCCGCGGTTGCGGTTTGCAAATAATTGTATTTTCGTGAAACGAAGTGGTACCGAAACTACAAACCAACCGGCCACACCGGGCCCACGAACAACCACCAAACTCCGGGACACGTGGGGCGCTAGGAATGTTCGCTATTAAAATGAAACACAAAAAGAAAACGGCGATAGGAACGAAGGAGGGCTGGAGGGGTGGCGCAAATCGTGCCAACAGCGAAACCGAAAAACCGACCTCTCGCCTGCTCCACCCACCCGTCGAAGCCTGCCTAAACACTGAAATTATGCTAATTCAGTGAATACAAAGTTTCGTACGGCTCCGCGCCACATAATTGAAAGGTGATTATAGACAAATACATATAATTGATTGGTAATTTTCCGGTTTCAAACATTTCTTCCCGAGCCACCCCCGGGTTGGGATGCGGAGGTGGTGTTCGGGTGGTCGGTGAGCCGCCATTTCAGCGCCGTGCGCCGCCGTCGTCGTGTCAAGTCATCGTTGGCACGGCTAACCGGCAGTGCCTCGGATGTGCCGGGGACGGCAGCTCGGACGCATTGCTCAATCGCCCCATCGTGAGACGCTTCGTCCGAGTCGTGCGAAGTGGCCGTGGACTAGAAAGCACACACACACACACACGGAGATCGGCACGGATGCTGTGGATGTGGATGTTTTCCTGCGTCCCGCGCGCAAGATGTAGCACTTTGTAGCAGCCGCAGCTCTGGCGTCGGTGTGCTGGCAGCTCACGCAAAAGTGTGGCCCCGTAAAAGGAACGCACGGTCGGGAAGAGGCCCCATTTCCTCGTCCGCTTGATGCGCTCCTCCTCAACTTCGCCAAAAGCGATGAAATTCTTCGACGATTGCACTATTCTCGTTCTCTTCGCCGGTCGGTGCAATGGGGCAGCACCGACCGGGGAAAACGGGCCACCAGTATCAATGGACTCGACCATGCCGGGCGCAGGATACTCGTGGTCTCACATGCACGTTTCACAATTAAATTATACGGTCCTGCACCGGTTCCCTGTCGGGACGGGGCGAAAGCGGTCCGAAGCGTAGGGCGGTGCCGGACCAGGAACGCGGGGCACTGCATTCTAATCCGCACTCATCATTTGCCTCATCGCAGCGCACGCGCACCTCACACTCACCCCGGCGCACTCACGTGGGCTTTTCATTGTTCCATCAAAAGACATCAACGGGCGGGCCAGCGACGAACCCCACGGCTGTTCGTTTGATGCGAAGCGCACCGTGTTCGCTACAATGCTGGCGTTTTGAGCCGAGTGAACAACCATCGTATCGCACTGCTTGCCTGCTGCAAATGGACTACTAACCAGCCCAGGCCCAGCTCGGGCACGCTGCGGCGAAAAACCCCTTTTTTCAATCAACCCGAATATTATTCTAACAACAAATCCCAGTGCGCGGTCGCGGGACAAGGCTTCCGGACACGCAAGCCAGCATCCGTTTAGCATGAGCACGCATACACCGGAGGGCAATTTACGGCGACATTAAACACACCTCAATTGTGTAGGGCCGCAATGGACCACCACTGGGGGCTACAGAGCCGGCCCAGCCCGACCCGGCCGATGCGAAATCAAACATGGGAAACAAATCTGCCCCCGGGAAATCCAGAGGCGGTGGGCAAGGCGTATGGCTGACGGAAGTACACAGCCGAACCGGGGTGCAGCGATCGCGGTGTTAATGATTTGCAAATGCATTGACGATGGCGGCAACAAGATAGGACGGGCGAGGGACGCACCATTCTCCCGGTTGCAGTTTCTCCCGGCTTTCACACAAGACTTTGGCGGCTCGGTTGTGGAAGTGATTTCATTTATCAAAATAACCATCATCGAGCATTGTAGCACTTTCTCATGTATTTCGCCATCTTCGTGATGTATTTATATGCTAATGATTTATGAGTACAACTGAAAAACAAGACGACGACAACTTCTTCTCATGTTGCATTGTGTGAAGTGTCCAAGTTAGTTTTGTTTATTTAAATGCTACCCAAAAAGTGAAATCTGTGCTGTTATATGCGAGTGAGACCCATGCCTGAGGAATATAATTCGAGCCTTGTGGCCACGGACGCCGATATCAACAGAAAATCGCGAAGACTACGCAAAGGTTGCAAGCAAACGAAACCCCCAAGGACGTCGCAGCAGACCCACAGATTCCTGGTGCCGGAGCTTTAATGATAAATACAGAGCAGTCCAGGATGGATAACCTTCCATGTGGCACTATGTTCCCACGACGGAACTTGACAACTTCAACAAAGTAAAATACTTCCTAATGGTGGCTCTTTTATGAGCCGAGTTCCGTGAACTTTTTTTATTAGTCTCTGGATTTTTTTTAAAATGTACTGCACTATCATTAGATGTTAATTCGCCAATTAAACTGATCTGCCAGTTAAAAAAACTGATTCCTCCATTAATGGCTTTGGTAACCTGAAACCTGTACCGTAACCTGTACTTCTCGCGCTAAATCAAGGCGAATCCTAATTAAATGGAGTAAAATCCAAGTATAGTATACCGTTAAAATGATTGAAAAGTAAATCAAGTCCAACTGTGATGTTGAGCATTTCGTTCAGGTAAATTAGACATTTCATTTACAGGGCACAAACTGCACAGATAACAAAGATAGGATACCGTTGGAAACTGATCCCAAACGGGATCGTTGCTCTTCGTTTACTAATGGAGACCGGGTTGGTTAGCTAGAACTTGGCATCAAGTGTTTAAAAATCGAGTGCCCCAGTCGGACCATTCTAACTGGTCAAACTCTTTAAGTCACTCTAGTGTCACATCTCACATCATTCGCCACCGACCAGCGACGCAAGCGACCGATGGGAAGGCGAACAACAATTCGGACGTTCGATCAGTCGGTTGCCAGGAGCCCGTTCTGTTTTCGGCGAGCGCGGCAATGTATCAGTCAACGCGCCCACCATCACTCCCGGACTGACCCAGAGGGCCTTTGGACTATCCGTACTCCTTTCGTTTAATTAAAAGCATCCCCGAATCCCGCGAAAGTCTAATTAGCGAAGTCCGTTTCCTCCCGACCACGGAGGTCACCGGGCGCTCTCATGCGACAGCGGCTGGCCCCCACGGCGGAGGTCAATCCCTGGCCCATCGCGATGGGGCCAATCGTGTTGAGTAGTGCAAACCCCGCACCAAACCCCCATCACCACCGTCCGCCCGTCCTGCGGAATGATAATTCGAACGTGTCAGCTGACTATCGTATTTTCCCGCCATATTTCTATCACCGCTGCCGCCGCCGTCGCCACCACTCACGATCCGCACGAGGCCGGCCCCAGGCCGCGAATAATCTATTCCACGAAAAGTGCAGCACCCGGCACGGTCCCAAAACGGAGAAAAGCACACAACACACGAGAGGGTGAGCGCGCGCGCGCGCGCGACCCTCGTGCCGACCTCTCTGACGGCAGCACGTGGGAATGTGGCGGCCGCTGCCACCCCCCCCGGTGGGTTGACCTGCAGCGTGAGCAGCTTCTTTAATGTTTCCCTTCCCTCTCGCCTCGGCGCACGCGGCTTTTTGCCCTCGTATGCACATTTATGCAGAATACGATCGATCGATTATGAATTATGGCGTTTTGGGGGTCCGTGTTCCCTGCTTCGGTTACGTGGCGCCGTACCGTTTGCCCTTTGTTTCGTCCCCCCGCCCTTGGGAACCGGGGGTGGAAAACGGGGTGGAAAATTATTCATAAAACACACATCGTCCCGCTCACTTCCGCGGGCCCCCAGGGCCGTGCGGGGCGGAGCGGAGCCTCGGAAAGTGAAACCCCACCGTCACCATGGTCACCGAAAAGGAAGCGCGCCGTACAGTCGATGAAACGGAATCATTTCATCGCGAGCTATGATTTCGATTTCCCGTGCTCGGCCCTGGCCCCGGGCGCACGATTCTATTATGAAACGGATCTCCCCGAGGCACACGCAGCCACGGAGACACGGACCGGGCGCGATCTATGTTTTCCACCCCGCTGCCGGGGTGGCGGGGACCGCGAGGGTATCTGGTCGGACTTGAGGTGGGTCTGAGGGCCCGGGGGCCACAGAAACAGTATGTCTGCCTTGATTATGATTATCATTTTGACACGACATACACAGACGAACGCCGTTCGCCGGGCGTTTGCGGATTAACAGTTGCCGGGAGGGGTAGGGAGAAATGGCCAGGTGGTTGGGGGATGGGTGGCCGAGGTGGCCAGTGAGTTTGACGGTGCTGCAGCCACGGCGCACCGAGCGGCCTCTCCGCGGACAGGGAGCCCGCAGTGGATCATGTTTCCCATGTTGTACGATGCCTGTTATGCTGCCGGCATCCCCTCCGCATGCGATCGTGCGGTTTTGGCCCAGTTCGAAGCCGATTCCGTGCCATGTCTGTTCGCCGTCACACACACACACACACACACACACACCTGACCGGTGCACAGTCGAACACCTTCGCACGGCAGTCGTCACTGATGTCTGATAATCACCCCGGCAACCGGAGGCGGACTATGCCGTGGCCGTGGCCGACCGAGGAACGGAGGGTCACTCCGCCGACCACTCCGCCCAGCCAGACCCAACGTCGACGGTCCACGACCATAATCGAGACATTTTCAACACCCTCGAGCAACGGCGTTCGGGCGCGCGGATCGGGTTGCGATGATAATTTATTAAAATGATTAAATAAGCATAAGCAACGGCGACTTTGTTGTTTTTGCTGGCGACCGTGGGGCCTGAGAGCCTCACCTGATGGATGATGGACCCCGTCAACCGGACCGGGGGCCCAAGGGCTTCACACGGCCACACGGAATGCGCCGGTCCCGAGCGAGAGCGCGCTAATTGCCGATCATTTAGCATTCTGGTGCGCGCTTCCTAGCGCCGGACGACACTCCCGGCGACGGCGACGGCGACTGCGGTTTCTGGTGCGATAAGCGTGACCAGGTCCTTACCAGGCCCACGGTCAAGTTTGGCACGCCGACAACACGACGGGCAGCCCTTTTGCCATCATCCCAGGCGTGATAATTATATTCAACATTCAACGCTAGCCAGGCTGAGTTCGGTTCCTGCGTGGTTATCTGCATGGGCCTCAACGTGTAGCTCGTAAAAGTTTCCTTAGAATAACAACAGCCGAAGAGTCCACTGTCTCCCGAGATGGTTTCGGCTCGGAAAGGGCCATTTCCTTTTTGCGTTGCTTTTCTCCAATGAGTTGAAAAAGGAAAAACAAATATGCAGCGCAACGGCAAATTTTGAGAGAAAAATAAAATGTGAAGAGTAACATAAAAGACAAAACTTTTGGGGGTACCGAACCGAGGAATTCACAGCGCATCAGTCGCCGCACGTTCTCCTGGTTCGATCTGCCTTTCTAGCGTGTCGGCTAACCACTCGTCTCAATCCTGTGTGTTATTTTTGCCGTAATTTCTATTCCGGGTTGATCAAAATTGAGGTATTTTATCGTTTACAGTGATCGACTTTCCCTTTGTTCTTGTTAAAAGTGAGCAATTTCACCCCAGCATGTAACAAACTTGGCATCTGTCAAATGCGATAATATAAATAAATACCACTCGTTCAGTTTTAACCATTCAACAATTCTGTGTTTGCTTCATTAAAAAACTGACCATTTTATCGAGTTTAGCCGATGATTATATTTTGAATTGCCTACAAGATTGAGTGACTTCGGAGTTACCCGTCAATTACAGTTTATAAACTGCTCGTGAGTTCCTGTGATGACCGAGAAACGGAACCGAAACTGTCAAAACGCACCGCAGAACAGTAAACAAACTACACGCGGACGAATTTGCAAAATCTTTGCACAGAAATAGACGATCGCAGTCGAAATGAAACCTTCGGCATTTATCAAGTGGAAGAATGGTGTTGAGTAAGTTGGTGTTTGATGCATAATAAAAGGTATAACGGCACATTATTTTCCAGAATCTCCAAAACATGCCGATGGTGCTTGGCGGCGTGTGACGATTTAGAGCCCCTACCGAACGACGAAACCGGACAATATAAGCTTCAGAAACTATTCGATTGTACCGGTTTTCAGGTAGGACGATTGTTAAAACAGACATCTTAGCCTGTTCCACAAGAAAGACTGTTCTATGAGACTCATATTTTTACAGGTCGATGTATTACCTGGAGTTCCATCATTTTTGTGCCCGAAGTGCGAAACGCGCTTGCATAAGATGTATACGTTTCGCTGGCGATGCAACGAAAACATTGCACTGGTCAATCGATTTACCAAAAAGCAAACCACAGTGAAAAACGAGGCAGACATCAGTAATGACCATCTTGGCCACTCTGCTGAACAAACGGTTGGTACAGAATTATTAATCAAAACTGAAGTTACCGCACCGGATGTAGCGAACGATGCGGTTCAGAGGAGTTGCGTAGTTCCTCACGTAAATGGGACACATGAATGTTGTGGCAACCAAGCTGATGATTTGTTCGAAGCAGAAGAAAATCCAATTCCGTTAAAATTGGAGAATGAAGATGTCGATGAACAGGATAACCTCCAAACAAGTCCTTCAGAACTGATCTGCCGAGAAGATCCCTCTGTGACAACTAACACGTGTATTAATGATCCGGCATCAGAATCAATTCGAAACGGAATTGCTGCCATCGATGCCGGAAAACACCTCAAAGGTGGCCGAAAACGTAAAAACGATCAAAACAAAACGCTACGTCGGTTGCGCTCGTATAAACGTCGGAGTGATCAAGGGGTTAATCCTACAGAATTGATCTGCCAGGATCAAGAAGATCGCCCTGTGACAACTAATACGTGTGTTAATGATTCAGCATTAGAAACAATTCGAAACGAAATCGCTGCCGTCGATGCCGGAAAACACCTCAAAGTTGGCCGGAAACGTAAAAACGATCAAAACAAAACGCTACAGCGGTTGCGCTCGTATAAACGTCGGAGTGATCAACGAGATCACAGAAAAAGTCCTCGCAATAAGGAAAAGCACCATTGCTCTCATTGTTCAGCAACTTATATTCATTCAAGCAAGCTGAAGATTCACATCCGGACACACACCAACGAAATGCCTTATGCGTGTAAAATCTGTGACAGATCCTTCAGATCATCCAAACTTCTGCGGAAGCATTCTCAGCGTCACAACAAGGATCATAAGTGCCCGCATTGCCCTTCGAAATTTGCTCGTCCTTCAGAGTTAAAGGATCACATCCACACTCACACTCTTGAAAAGCCTTATGTGTGTAAAATATGTGACAAATCATTCAGGTTTTTAAGCAAACTGGGACAACATAAGAAAATCCACGACAAGGACCAACATCATCAATGTCCGCATTGTCCGTCCAAGTTTGCACAGTTATTCAACTTAAACGATCACATTCGCACTCATACCGGTGAAAAGCCGTTTGTGTGTGAAGTATGTGACCAAGCATTCAGGTCTTCAAGCAATCTGGGACATCATAAGAAAATTCACAACAAGGACCAACATCATCAATGCCCGCATTGTCCGTCCAAGTGTGCACAGTTGTCCAAATTCAAAGATCACCTTCGCATTCATACCGGTGAAAAGCCGTTTGTGTGTAAAATATGTGACAAAACATTCAGGTTTTCAAGCAATCTGGCAGAACATAAGAAAATTCACAACAAGGACCAATATCATCAGTGTCCGCATTGTCCGTCCAAGTTTGCACTGTTATCCAATTTAAAAAATCACGTTCGCATTCATACCGGTGAAAAGCCGTTTGTGTGTAAAATATGTAAAAAAGCGTTCCATTCATTACCTGCACTATCACTTCATTCGAAAACTCATGAAAAGTACCAATAGCATTTGTTTCAATCAGTACAATAAAAGCGATTGCTCACAAAACATTGTCTTTGATGGAACATAGAAAACTGGGTATAACGAAAACAACGTCAAGAGAAAAAGGAATTATAACGTTAAAAAACACCCCCGCTGATATAGCAGTCGGTGGTGCTCTTCGCTGTCACGCAGCTGGCCTGGGTTCGAATCCCTGGATCGGTTGTCAAGCAGCCGGCCAGGTTTCGATTCCCGATACCGGCGTGACGGGGGGGTTGGCGCGGGATCAACAACCCCGCCCGTAAAAACGAACTGTTGCAGAAAGCATCCAGAGATTAACATTGTCTCTGGTGCAGGCAGGATAAGACCGCTCAGCGGTTGTTTCCGAAGAAGAAGAACGTTAAGTTTAACTGTTCCATTAACTGTGCAAGTTTAAGCTTATACAGAGCTTATTACCTCATATTTACTCTTTTGTTTTAGATCGAAGTCGCATGTTTGATTGTTTTTATTTATCCCCTTGAATTCTCCGTTGCTTTTTGGGTAATAATAAATACTTGAAATCGATATAAATATGTAGAACTAGCTGTTCCAAGCGTGCGTCGCCACGCCTTATTTCATCCTTATAAATCCACAGCTCATTTGGAAACATTGTCCACTCCCATAATTTCTTAGATAATGTCTGAATGGTGGATCCATGATTTATCGATAGAGCTGTCCATCCTGTCGGTGCCACAATCAATTCGAGACGAGCATTGGATCCTATCTTCAAACCGTCAGCGAACTTCACCAACAAATTGTTGTAGCCGATGGAGTACAGGCACCGTAACATACTTACCATGTCATTTACCCTTTTCTACGGCAAACAAACAAAATTAAGACAAATCAACACACGAAACGATTTTGACAATGGGAATCTTTAAAAAGGAACTAAAATGGTTCGTTTATTCGTTGTCGTTCGTAGAAAGAATTGTGACGTGTCTCTCATTCACGCAGAGTTGAATTTTTCTAACCCGGTTGGACTAACTGAAGGAAGGAAGCCAATACCACGGCACGAACGACGCTGATTTTCTCTCTCAAAGGCGACCCAAAAGTACCTTTAACCGGACGGTAAAATTTCGAATCAACGGGCCTTCAACGGTGTGTCGTTTTTGTTTTATTGACATCCTTAAAACACCACCACTCACCCGCCGTCGACGACGCCGTGCGGACAATGTTGCCCAACTCGCCCAGGTCGCTCGTGGCGCTAGAGTAGCGTGCCGTATTTATGCTCCCTAAACTGTCTCGACTCCGCACCGCGGGATCCGTCCCGACGGGGCCGTTAAAACCCGGGCCTGACTTTTACTCCCAGCCTCGTCGAGACAGAAATCCCGCGGCTCATCACTCGGGACGTGCTCATTTGGATGTCCCGGTCTCCGGCTGCCTCCAGTCGCCCGCGCGCTTTTTACTCCGCTTTGGCCGCTGTTGTTGTTGCTCGGTGTGGTTGTTTCGCGCTCCCTGTCACCTTCCGCGGGCACGACCACCGGGCATCCACGAGCGGTTTCTAAACAGATTCACACACACACCCACGCCAACCCACCAACCGTCGCCGGGCTGGCGGCGGACTCGCAAAGGCGCACGGCTCGCACCAGAACCCACCACCAACCGGCCGTGAGTCGTGACCGAAATTACACATTTAAATTCGAATTAAATTTCCTTAAATCCTCACTCCCATTTTTACCGCCTTTTTCCGCGCGCATAGCCGGCCCGAGCCGCAACCCATTTGGCGCCCGCACCCGCCCGGACGCCCCTTGCACGCCGGCCCTGGGTCCCCGGCTGCGGCCTGTAATCTGCGCGGTTCCCGGCGGGAGGCGCGCTCGCCAAAGCCGAGAATGAGCCGCTGTTGATATATGTACTTAGTCAGTTTAACATAATGGCAGCATCGGCTCGGCTGGCCCACCGCTCACCCCCTGCCGCGGTCACCACCCACTCGCCCAGGCCGGCTCGCCGGTGTTTGAGAGATGAGCGGAAAAATTACAAACGACCAAACACGGGCTACAAAACGCGGCCTCATCCGATCGGTCGACGGTGCGCATTTGAGCCAACGGGTGGCGAGCCGTGGCCGTTCATGTTTCCACCTTGCTTCTTGTCCGGGTCCGGGTGTTGCCGAGCTGCCTCCCATCGAGGCAGCGAGCTTCGAGCTTTCTTCGCCCGATATAGCACAACGAAACACCGGCACGTGGTTCGAGGAGGCTCAAACCGACCGACCATTCTAATTTAGTGTGAGAAAATGTAGGAGAAAATGTAACCCCTCTGCTCAGCCAAATGGGCAACTGAAGGCTCAACCTCAAGACATGACTTCAAAAACCCAACACGATCACGAAACGAAAACAAAAAAGTCCAGTAAAGGTCCAGCCTAATCCTGCAAAACAACGAAACCGAACTAGATGCAGTAAGCAATTGAAGTAATAACCAACAAACATTGCCCAAAAATTAAGCTTTATCCGCTCTTAAACAATAAACCAATTCTCTCAAATAGGCTGTGTTGTAATTTTTCAAGAACAGGCAAAAAAATTGGGAAGTTTCACTGACTTCCACAGACAAATTGTGGGCTAGTTTTCCGGACTTGAATTGGCCAAACCTACCCTAATGATCATAGGGCGTAAGTCAACTGAACTGAAGCATAGAATAAAACATAATTACATAAAACATTTAACATAATATCAAATTACTGACATTTTTATGTAAGAAGAACTGTACAGAACAAGATCAGAGATGCGATGCTGCTAAATTTCAAACTCTAGTCTTAAAATATATTACCCGAATCACTCAAGTCAGATTTTCATATATAAAACCAATTCGCGAAGCAATATGATAACTACATAACTAAGAACTCTGGAATGGACCGATGGACCCACAAGGCACAACAGACGTGAGTTCGTGGCTTTCAAACCCCGATCGCAATCGGAAATGGGTCAGTACGAAAATGGGTGTTGGAAACTTCAGTGCTGCTCACTTGCTGCGAACGGAACGAAGGAAGCAGTGCCCAGTCTACCGAGCACGTGGACACTGCGAAACGATTTAATATTTATAACAATTTCCCAGGACGACTCCGGCCGGCTTCGGCAGCTGGGCCGCGTCGCGATCCTCCGCACGCTCCCACACCGCCCGCCCGCGGAGGTTCGCGTTTGATCGATATAATCATCCCGGACGTCCCGGAGCGGTTGCGGTGCGGTGCGCGCGAGTGCATCATCATCACGAAATTGAGAAATATTTCATCGACCACTTCTCGGGCCCCGGAACGGAGTGTCGAACGGTGTAAATTGGCGCGGTAGGACAGGCTCGCCTCGGTGCCCCGAAGCTTCCCGGAGAACCGACTCCCACGGCATGGCCGCGGCCACGAACGCGGCAGGCCCGGAAAGAGCCTGTACACAGTTTCCACTTGTCCGTTTGTTCGCTGTCTTGTTTTCTCCTCGCTTGCTGCTTGCTTCCTCTGCCCGTGTTGCGCTTCGATTGGTTCGCTCGATTCCTGGATTCCGAGGATGGGTTCCCGCGGCCGAAGCCGAACCGGCGGAACACGCTGTTCACCGCTGGGCGCGCTGCGTGTTAAACCAACAGTTTAGCGAAAATGATACTTCGGCCCGCGCGGTGTGTCCAGCCGCGGCGTGGATTCCGCGACCGGTCCAACGGCCGCGGCCAGGACTTTATCACGGCGTGGAGCTGTAAGCGTGCTTCTCACACCGATCGAATGATATCCGAATCTCGGGCCGCGCGCTAGAGAGCGGATGATTGCCGGAGCCGGAATTATTATGATTATGCTGCCTGCAAACGCCTCCTGGCGGCGCCCATTAGCGGAGCGATGCGCGTTCCCGGAATGCCCGACGAAATGGATCGGCCCTCGGAGATCGGCGATCGGAGAAAGTGTAAGCGTGGGAGTTGATTGAAAATCCGCGATTCGAGCCGGTAATGTTGCTTACGTCCGCCGGCAACTGCTCGAACTGCGGTACGGGCACCGTGGACCGGTAGTGGACATTGCGGGCCGCTGAATCCTCTTCTGGGCTCGATGGCCGCGTTTCGAACGGCGAATTATTTAACGCGCCTCGAATCGAATTAATGCATATTCTACCGCTAAGAGGTAGGTGTGTCACGCTCTCTGGTGACCGATTTGACGCTTAAATTGCCCTCACACCCAGTACCGGACCGTACAATGTTGCGGCGGCCGTGCGCGCGTTATGACTCGAGCACGATCTTACAATTAGTGGGCCGGTGCTCGCCTTAACTGCCGTGAATTAGTCCGATCCTATCGGCGGGTGTGCCTCCAGACGACGGTTTGCTCGCGACTCCTGTGCTAAACGCATTCCTTCCACGGTGCCCCGATCGGAAAAGCCCAACACGACACGGGCAGCACAGGAAGTGTGAGAACGTCTTGACGGTGGCCGCTGTTGCAAAACGGGACGCTTTAACTGCTTTCCAATATTTATTTAAATCATTAACCTCCCAGGTCAAACAATTACCGACCGGGCCCACCTCACGGGCGTGATAGTTGCTGTCTTCGGTCTCCACGTCGGTTCGGTGTGCTGAGTGCCATTGGAAACGCGGGAGACTGTCTTGCGCCCAACTCGACGCAAGTGTGTCTCAGCTCACATTTTCACTTTCCGCGGACAGACCTTCGGCACTCTGCGTCCGAAACGTAGAAAGTGTGATTGATGTGCTTCACGGAGGAACGTCCGCAAGTTTCTGCCATCTCCAGAACACCGGGGCCCGGATCATTTCTGTGCTAAGGAGAGTCACTGGCCTCACACGATTGCCAGTTCGCAGGCAGAACACAGCCTTCCACCAAAATAAAATGATGCTAATAAGCCACTTTGCTTATCACTATCAACTAAAACCCTATCAACCGGAGGTACACTACAATGCCGAGAGTTCGATTACTGTTGTTGGTGTCCATTGTTCCCCGTTGGAAACTGCAATCATAAAATAAAGTCAGTCACACGAATAGCGTCCTGAATCAGGAAAACGTTGCACATATCGCTATAAGCATTGCAAACGATGCTCCAAAACAAAATTTGTGGTTTCTGGAGCATAGTGAATAAGATAACACAACTTACACCTTAACGGTTGAGACTGCACCACCACGAAGATAAGCCTTCCTTTCCAAGAAACGTAGAAAGATGAACACAGAACGAAAATACCCCACAAAGCGATTGTCGTCCGCGAACGAATTCAAATTAAACTCTCCGTCAGCATCGGTACACCTTCCAGAAATCGGGACATCCGGCAGTGCAGTAGCCCGGACGGCTTAACCCCCGGGGTTGCCTTGAACGCCCGGCGTTCGGACAGCGAGGATCGTAATAAATCGTGAAGAGTTTGACCTCTTTCATGACCCACCGAACCGGCTGGCCACGAACCGTTACCCTTTCGGGTAACGTTGCGGTCGACCATCCTGGGCCGCGGCCACGGCCCGTGGTGATCGGATTTGGCACGTCGTGTATTGCAGCTTCTCCCCGTACGCGCGGTATGGTTCGTGTGGGCCAGGCTGCGAGCGCGAGAATGGTTTTATTACTTGGAACGATTCTTGAGAGTATTTCTTCTCCACGGACAAACATGCGCAGGCTGCAAAAACGGCGCTCATCTGTATTATTGCTACTTTTTGTGCCTACATTCTCGTTTTCGCCCGAACCCCACGAACCACACGAAATCATGATCCATGTGGCACCAGCGGAGAAAAACCAGATCGGCCAATAACGATCCTTCGTGGGTCGGGCCGTGGCGCGTTATGTTATGAAAATTATTATTAATTATTTTGCTGCATCGGGGCCCAGTCATGCCACGAAGGCTGTAAGCTGTACTGAACCAAGGGGTCTGACAAAAAAACGGGGGGCTCGCGTTGGTATAGGGGGGCGCACAACGATCGTGGAGCTCGTGAGCTGAAACTAATTAATTGACAAACCAAATCATGGCGTCTGCATTTACTCCGATTATGAAATGTTGTCCGCACACCAAGGAGACAGAGAGAGGGAGAGAGACAGTCGTCATTTCTTGTTCCGAAGCAATTGGTTCCGTTACTGGTTGGCAACGGGCCATAGGGGTTGAGAGAGCATCGAAGTGACTGGCTTCGTTTCTGTGCCGCGTCACGACCTTGCCGGAGAAAAATGGCACTAAACTGTATGGTTTTATTGAAAAAAATTATCTCTTATTGCTGATGCCGAAAAGGAACGTTACGGACCACGCTGTTAAGACAACAGCAAGTCGATTGCATTAAGAAGCCGTCTTACTGTCATAAAACAAAAAATCAATACGTCACCCGTGAGACGAGAATTGCCTCGCCGAACTATCCTGGCCTGGAACAGGGGCGCATGTATTCCAATGCCAAGTGTGCCTGGCGCTTGTGTCGTGAGACCCCCTGCTGTAGTTTCTTTTGTAATGCCTCGTAAAAGTTTCCGCTCCTGTGGATAGTTAGGTCAGAAGGTGCCGTATATACCACGCCGATGAACTGGAAGGCTGGACCAAGTTGCCGATACCTGTTGTGCTGCGGACGGGGAGTCGCTAGTTTTCCGATTCTCAAGCACCCGATCCGCTCGATCCGGGATGTTAAACGAAGCACCACTGTTCCAGTGTGATCCTCTGCAGCGGTAAATCGTTTGAGAAACGGTAGGCCGAACTTCCCGGGGTTTAGTTGCGCTGCCCATCTAGTAACCATCGCAAACCAGTGAACCGCACGAGCAGGCGAGGTGCGATAATCAACAACTTAACTTCTGCTGCCAGCGAGCGGCAGCTCGTGCCAACACCACGGGAAAGTGCGCCAGGACCCAGTGCCCCGGGGGTGAATGCGTCTTCTTTTCCCCTGGGGTAATCGCTATCCGGCCAAATCGGCGAATCTCTCGCGTTTGGGAACCAGCTCCGCTTGGCCAGAACATTGGTCGTGTGTGTGATCGGCACAGCAGCTCGACAGCTCTCGGGAACATCGAAGCCAGGCACCAGCACCGTAGTTGCTTTATCTAATTTGATTTTTATTCCGACCGAATGCCAAACCGAACTGCACGACTTTCGTGTTAATCTACACCTCGCGGGCGGCAGTTGGTGCTGGGCGACATTTGCACCGCGGTCGTCCTGACACACTACAAGGTCCGCTACCCGGTCGTGAGCCCTAATCTGGCCGATGCAGCAGTGCAGCGGTATCGTCGCGCGCGGCCAGCGAAAACATCTTTAACCGGAGCTTCGCCGTAACATCGTCTCCCGCCGGCCGAAGCGTTAATTACGGCTCGCCTGGGAGAAGCGGGTCATACCGATGTAATGGGGTTGGTCAGTCAAAGGAGCTACCGAAAAATGGCAACAAATTACCATTACGCATTTAACGTCCACCCGACGACATCGACATCGAGGGGACTGCAGCCTAAAACCGATTCGTTTTGCTTGGGAAATCAGATCGTAAACCTCCCTCTTGCTAATGCAACTTGCGACAGCGAAAAGCGAGCACCAATTTATTGATACGGATACATCGGGGAGCTCTCTATAACATGATCAATACTAACCAATCGCAACATTATTTGCTTTCCTTAATGCAATTCTTAATGCTTCACTCCGCGGGGCGTGCTGCAAGCGTGCTTGGGCTGAAGAATCACGTCCGGTGTAAATCCGACTTTAGAGTCATCCGCACGGTGCTCCATTTATTCCGTCATCGACCGCAGGACGGTCAGAAAGGAGTAGGATGATTTGATAATCTGCAAACCAATCCGTACCGAATCATTGTTGTGAACAGTTGTTCCGTCCACACTGTCCCTCCACTTACCGTAACGAACGTGGCCATGCTGAGCTCTATGTGGAGGACCGCCTTGGCAAAACATTTCAGCTCAGTAACGGTGCTGTGAAAAGTAAGTTTCTGTATGGAAAAGCAAACTTTGGAGGAAGTACATAGCATCCTACTGCCTGCTTACCGGTGTTGAAACATAATCAGAAGCTTTCGGGTTCGGATGTCCATGTCGGGATAGTTCACGAATGACGTAGCCTGGTGCACCCGTTTGGACTGCAAAAAAAGTCGGGAGAGAAAAATTAAGCCCAACCCATCTACACATTTTAGTCATTCTATTACCGTGTAGGTTGTCTCGTTACCAAAATGACAGTGTGTGAAGACTTGTGTAATCAAACAGAGCAAATAGAGCAAAACAAATATGAACTCTTCAACGGTGTGCTCATCGGCAACAAGGTGCAGCCCGGTAATACAAAGTATGAAAACCGAGCAGAACAGCTGCAGGAGAACTGGCGTGCCAAACAAGTTCAGGATATCGCTTAGGGTCCTTTCGGGGAAAAGAAAACGGCGATTAGGTTTGGTGTTGCGCTTAACCTCGTTTTAGCTCGCTACCCAGTAACGGTCTGGTGAAAGACGACACACTTCAGAAGCTCTTCGTAGGATTCAGGGGACGATTTTTCGGAGAAACTTCTCGTACGCTGGTTCACGTCAAGTGCGCGCCTCGTCACAGGTACCACAGCGGTTCTCCGGTGTCCAACCTGCACGCGGGAAAGCAGCAGCTCGGATGTTTTATTATCTGATCCTTATGTTTCCGATAGCCTCACCTACCTTTTCCAGCTGTATTACTAGACGTCGCAAGTGTGCATCAGTTAACCCTAGCAGCAGGGCAAACAGAGAATCGCACGAGACATTGAACAGGGCACTGCACGTGAGAGAAACCAACTGATAGGCCACTGCCAAGAAGTACAGCCCGTTCGAGGATTTGTAATCAAATGGATACCATGCCGGAAACGGGACTTCACCGACGAGACTGGCACCAATGGTCCAAGCAACGATCAATCCATCGGAGGTCAACAAATAGATGATCCATATAATGGTGGACGATTTGCGGACAAGCTGCAACGGCCTGTAATCCGGTTCCGTAACCGGCATCGCGTAAATATTTATGTACCCCGAACTGGGAGTCTCCGACGGGAGTAATACTTACTGTGCTTCTGCTTCGTTCTGAGGCACGTACAGGTCGTCCTGAAATTGGTACACAATGCGCTGAATTTCGGCAATTTTTCTGTACACAAATTCCATTTTAAATATCATAACCACCTGCGTCAACAACAAACACAGTGACGAGAGCAGCTCCTACAAAAAAAGTTACAGTCAACCACCTTGGCTTGTCTTGGGCGGATCGAGCAGAATCTAACCTCCCGATTGGTCACGGTCCAGATGTAGACAATCTGGGTCACTACGTTGAGATAGATTACCAGGATGCGAAATATCAACCCTTTGACCCGGTACAGAAACTTGGCGGCACGGTCCATATCTTGGGAAGGCCAGGCAAAATAGAGGCGAAAAACCCACACGGCCAGTCTCAGGCTAGGATAGCGTTTCCAGAGTTTATCGTTTCCTCCGTTGGGAGAAAAGCATTCGACCCTAAAGTAGAAGTAAAATTAGTACTCACGACCTCAATCGAGACATCTCCGGGTTACTTTTGCGTTCGACGGCGCACTATTCTATCCATTCTCTCTCGGCGGACCCTGGCTGGCACTTGCAACTGGGCGAGCACGAAGCATCTTTTGCTTATTTATACCCAAACTTGGCGCAACCGCAAGGCTTGATGAATATATTAACTCTCTTACGGGACATCAAAGAAACCACTTAACACCAGCAAAAGTCGTTCCTCGTGGCGCTCGATTGACCTATTCATCGATCAAATGAATAATTGAACTCAAAATAGTTCAATTTTCAGCACCCTTTCCTGGGTGGTTTGTAACTGCACTCCACAAATCGATATACTATCGCACGAAGAATCTGGAGTTTTCGTCCAAACATTCCCACCTTAGCAACATCGATATCAGTAACATCCGTCATAATTGCTCCGGGACGAACAGAAACCGAGCCGGAAAACATGTCGTGTTCGGCCTGCTTAAGCTATGCTTTCCTTTCCACCGAATGAAATGGTGGGAAAATTATGAAATTATGCCGCTCCTTCTCGCTGGAGTCTCGGTCCAAGCACCAGGGCTACCGTTCCGTCTGATTGCCACCGTTTATTAGCAGAAACGCGCCCGTGTATGTTGCCACCGAACCAACCCGAACCGTTTATTGCTTTATCTGTGATGACGCCGAGCGGTTCTCTCCGGTGCACGGCTTGCCGAACGAGACGAGCTTCTGCTAGCCAAGGCCCAACTTCTACGCCCATCCCATGCGGTCAGCTGGCACCAGAAGGACCCTAACGAGAGGCTCCATGTTCGCTGGGTCCGTTTTGTCGCCGGGAAAGCCTGGCTTGCTTAAATTTGTACGTCAGATCGCCATCTCGCTGGGTTAAGGGCTTTCGTGTGGTTCCCGAGCCGGTGCCCAGGCCGGGACCTGAGGCGGTCGATAAACAAAGGTGTGATACTCATTATAAAACTACACGTCCCCGAAGTCACTAGGTCCGCGGGGTACCGTCTCTGCAGCTCCAGGATGCACCACTGCCGGGCACGCCGCGCCTCGTCGTGGTGTCGTTATTATGAATGAGAGTCACGTAATGTCGTTATCCGTCGGTCGGTGCCACTCGCCTGGGCTACGGCCGAAGGAAGCCGTATCGGCAGAAGATCGCCTGGCCTGGGCTACGGCCGAAGCACATCGGCAGAAGATCACGATGGACACACCGACGGTCGACGACATAACTATTTCGAGTACAACCGGCCGCTACAACTTTGCTCTGCTTCCTGGCCCTGGGTCCCGGCACCGCGCACGATCGCCATGACTTATGTACGCGTGCAGTGCAGGTACCTCCCGCGGGGGTGGGTGGCGCCTCACCCACCCACGGCCTTATTCAAATCGTAGCCACATTAAGGCCACATTAAAACAATCAGCACGGGCATTAAGAGGTGTCGTAAATCATTCGCACACGACTCCGCGCCCGGGATCGGGTCCGGAGATCGGTACCGGAAACCCCGAACGATCGGTCGGATCGGGCGTGCGTGCCGTGCACGTGTGGGTTGCGTGGTAAAATTTACTGCCACACCCGCGCTGTGCCAAGTGGAGCGAGGCAGGTTGCACTGTCCGACCGACGGAACGGACTGTTCTGCGGTGAAACAAACCCCGTTGTTGTTAGCGTGTCGGGAGTGATTTGTTTCGCCCGTGACATGACTACCGTCGAGCGAGGAGTCCGTGGGGACCTGGAGGAACGAGTGGGTTGTGCATGTGTTCCAAAGCGTGGGACACAAAATGGTGCACTTGTGCGTCCTTTTCGTCCTACGTTCAAACGTTGCGAACGTTGTTGATATGGTAGACATTTATTTTATTTATTTCATTCAATTATTTGCATTGTATTTTTAATTTCATTTCTAGTCATTTACGTTCCTTTAGGAACATCATATAGGGTCCGTTTTTGCACAGGGCTGACTACTTTGGAAAACAAAAGAAATGAAACATCGCTCAACATTGGATGGCCTTTCATGTAGTAATATGTTTTTTGGCATACATCCCCAGTCCCAGTCTGCGGTAGAACCTTTTAAAATAAATATTCAAGCAGCGAAAACTATTTAACCGTTTTCTTTTTACAACCAAATGAAATAGTATGTTTCAAACGGACCACCTTTGCCGCCTTCGTTTGAATCCAACTGCTTTTTCGTTCGTTTTCCTTTTCTTTCCGTTGCTTTTCCGTTGGAATTCAATCTTCATTTTCTTCAGTATCCTTATTTTCTCATCTTCCAGAACTGTACCCATGACAAATTTTCTCCTTTACCCTTACTCCGTGTCCACATTCGCTCTCTCTCTCAGTAGCTCTGTATTTAGTTTCGTTCAAATGTACCTATTCCTACTGAAATAAATTATAGTCTTCAGAAAAATAAAATCCTACTTAAGTAATCCAATGGATGTCAAAAATGTGTTCAAGTTTGTAGTTTTACTTAGCCTTGTATTTTCTATGTGTAACTGAACACGATTTGTTTGTAAACCTATAAACTACTGTCATCTTTAGAGCGATCCTCCTTCTCAACATCTTCTCCGTCCTTTCAAATTTCTGAGTTTTGATTCCTCAACTCTGAAGGAGATCTCTACGTCTTTCTTGCCTTTTTTCCCATCCCATTTATCAATTTCGGAGCTTTGATGGAGGAATTAAGGCTGTTTTTTTTCTTATTTGTTTGTTTTATTTGTGTTTATGTACTAGCGTGAGGCAGTTCCTCAATCCCATATCTCACTATCCTGCCAAGACGTTTGGCAGGCCCGTTCGCCTTTCTATGTTCGTTTTGCCACAATAGTCGTGCGATAGCGAACCTTGTGTCCAAATCTGTCTGGTGATCCTCCAAGAGTTGCGACTCCACAAGTTTGTAACCCGAGCCGCTGAATAGAACATTCTGGGTAGCGCTGGCCCTGGTCTCTGCTTGGGTTTTTCAGTGGCCCAGCTGCGGCAATTTTGCTTGTTTACATAGCCACCAAGTAAAAAAATGTACCTCGCCGCTGAAGAAAATTTAGCTACAAAGTGTTTTCGAATGCCCACTTTTGTAGTCAGTTTTAATAATCTTAACACGTTGTGCTGTTATTAAACGATTCATTTGCTAAAATCTTGGACATTCTACTAAAAGTTTGACAAATTTTGGAGACAAATGAGACAGGTAGTAGGTTGTTGCCTAGAATCATATTTAAACATCGATTTCCTCTTAGAGTCTTCGAGTAAAAGTCTTCGAGCCATTGACAACCATGGACCCAAATCTGGTGTGCGATTTACTACCTTAGTTTTGGTAGAAATATCATTCGTTCGATCCTTGCAGAACAAAGTCTGCAACAAACACCAATTCATGTCTTCATTTTCACATTTTACCAGCGTGAGTCGCTTTTTTACGACTAGCGCTTGTCAAACATTTTTATGGTGGATGTTACGCAGCTGATAGCTTCATCGAAGGACACAGACGGCCCCACCAGTGACGGTCGCCGTTAGAGGTTGCTCCACCGGAAAAGGCTCCCGGGCAACGGGGGCGCCCACTTTCTCGATGGGGCACCCCTGCATTGAGGGGGGCGCCTACCAGCAGCCTGCCGCTCATAAATCATATTATGCTAAACTGAGCACGGGGCTCAATAAATCAAGCTCAATCGTCGCTCAACTTCGCGGGGACAGTCCGTTGACAAAATTCAACCTCCTGCTCCGTTCTGGGACGCGCGGTTCTTGCGGCGCGGTGTCCACATGTAAATTCGTCCTCCCGCGGCCCACGATGGGTACCGAAATTTGCATACGTCGCGAAAGTCTCCCGCGACCGACGAGTTTTTCGTATTTATTGAATGCAAATGCTGCCGGACGGTCACTGATGGGTCACCGATCGCTTCCGGCTTTCGCCGGGCCCGATACGATCGCCGGAGGACACCGGCTTTCCGGCGCATCCCCAGGGTCGGCTTCGGCGTCGGCGGGACGCGCGAAGAAAGATCGATTGCTTCGTGGCCGGGCCCGGTCGGGCTAACGGTCGGGCTGACCCATATGGTCGGAGGCCCCCGCGTGTACGCCTCGCTGGCTAATGCGTGGCGAAGGTAATTAAGGTGGGACGGATCGCGGGATAAAACCGCGGCAGGTCCCCATTAATCATGCGCCAGTGGAGCCGCCTGCGCTGGGCGGCCGCCGTGGCATCTGCCCGCCGCCGCCAGGGGGGTGGCTCGTGGCGGCCCAGAATAAACGTTCATTAATTTCCCTTCCAAGCAGGCCTATCATTATCGACACTCGGATCGCTTTGACGAGTGTGCGCGTGCGCCTTCGCGCGCGCTCGCGCGTTTGTGTGTGAAGAAGGTTAGAAGATCACAGAACGCACCCGGCCACTGCAGCTGTTTGGCTAACTAGATCCGGCACCAGGGACACGTTCTGCGTCTTGCATCACTCCATCTGAAGCCGATCTTTGCGATGTTTTGGCCCAACCGAGACCACCGAGGAGCCGTTTTTTGTGTGCCACCTCCCGGTGACTCCCGTGATCCCCCGTGACAGCAGCGAGTGACCTTGCCCGATCAGGCAACCCCCGAATGCCACCCATACCCGGGGCCGGGATGAGCATAAGATTGATTTGCGCCGAGCACGCCGTACGAGATTTATGCGATCGATCGTATCACGCGCGCGCGCCTTCCGTGTATAGTTCCGTGACAGTCGTCGCATTTTGCATATAGTACCTCTTGTCTGCCAGGTCGATCGAAAGCGATCACCTCGTTTTGATGCACCCCACCGGGGGTGGCGTGGCCTTACGGCCCACGAATATTTCGCGGTCTCCGCGGTGGCTGGCACTCCCCAAAACCGGCAACCGTCTGGCATTCAGCGCCGGCGCAGGATCAACAATGCACTACAGGAAGGCACTGACACCGCCACTGATGCTTGTTGGGTTTCCACCTCCAAACGTAAACGAAAACAAAAAATTGAAACCTAAATTTCGTGTCGATGAATAAATTATTTGCGAAACTCAGGTCGCGATGCCAATAATAAAATCGCTAGAACCTTCCGCAAAAGAATAAACACAGCCCACAACATTCTCTACCGCGTCGTGGATCACTCGGTATGCCGTGTACTTTGAACGTAGCCTAAGCCTTGTAGGAAATATCTGCGGGCTTTAACTTACGTGAATGCTCATTCTAAGAAAACCCGCAGAATAACACGTTGATGGTTTATGATGTTAAAGATAGCTGACGAAGAAGTCTTAGGATTCGAATCGTAACGATGAACGGACTTTGAACAAGCATTTTTACTTTTTTAGCAGAACAAGAATAAATTACGTTAACCCGTTTGACATACGTCGATGCCGGAAAGGTACCCCAAAATATATTGCAACATAAATCGAAGCTCAGCTTTGCACAAAAAAAGGCTCAACAATAGCTGCCCCAAAAGGCGTTAGAAGACGATTTTTCAAGCGAAGGACCAATAAAATGAAGGTCCTTTGGACAATCTATTATGTAGTGCAGTTGCAGGAATAATTAAGGTAATTCTAAGAATTTGATGGACGCATCATATTATGAGAGCACCATGAAAGATCCGATAGGTAGTAACCGGACACCAAACCGAATACCAACCATCCGAATTAAACTTAGGGCGATTAGAGTAATTGAAACTGGGGCAAAATAATAAACGCTTGAAGGTTTTAACACTGTGTGTAAGAGAAAGAACTCAGAAAAAATCGGAGATGATGACTCACAACTCATAATTTCAACAGCTTCAAATACATTTGGTCTCAAAAGCAACATTGTGAGCCGTTCTCCACCTCCAGTAACATTTACACACAGCGGTCAACTGGTTAGACCAAACACTTGGCGCGTGTAACGTGCAGCCGAGGCCACAATCTGAGGCCCCGTAATAACCGGGTAGCCGGCTACCAACCAGGGCTGTATACTTAAAACCCACTTAAGACCCTTGTGAGCCGAAAGTTGGTGAGCGTGAGAATCGTGTGCTTTATTGGTTCATCGGTGCTGAACGGTGGCAACATTGTCCACGAGGACCTGGACCTAATGTAATGAAACACTACAATCTGCCGCGCCTTGCAGTCGCCCGTTTCACCCGGGTTCAACGGCTGCCAAACACCCTCGTTGGCCCTCTCTCGAGCCAGAAGTACTCGACATCAGAAGCTATGCTCAATCAGCACGCGGCAGTTCAGGAAATTCAACCCCGAACCGTGAACCCAGCCCAGACCCGGAAAAAGGCCGCCGTGGAATGTGCCAAAAGTGACGGGGCGTCGGACACCGGGTGTCAAATTTATGACACAACCTACCTGCTATTGGCCGCTGCCGTGAATTCACAATGGTCTGGCCCCGGGGCGGGCGAATGAATGAATGAATGGGCCATGGGCGACATTTACCGGCGTTCGTGCATCGGCCGGCGTGCAATTGATAAGTCCGGCCGGGCACGCGAGAGAATCCTTTGACTTCTCGACGGTGACGGTGCCTCGAAGCCGCGCACGGTCGGCGCAGAGTTCACGGCGCGTGACACACGGCGCGACGTGACGGGAGTCGGCCGGGCCCGGGCCTTGGGCTCCACGGGCCGACGGTTAAGTGACGAAAATTAATGTGTTAATTAAGGCCGCGAATACTCGGCGTTCAATTAGACGGAAAGCCGAAAGTATCGTCGAGACCGGTCGGTCCCAGCGGATTCTGTGCACTGTGATGGTGCGCGTTAAGAATGGAGAAACACGCGGTGACCTGGGGAGGGGACATCATCGAGAATGGATTTGGCATCCGAGCTGTCGCTCGGATTCATTCAGAAGACCAACCCTCAAAGGAGACGGCTCTCAAGGAAGACGGTTACTGGCGGCCCTTTTTTGGGATTGCGTCTTCAGCCGCGAAACATTCCAACTCCGCACCGGTGAGAGCACCCGCCGGTATCGACCTTTTGCCGACTGTCCTCACAAATCATGGACCTCTTTGACACGTGTTTGATTTTCGCAGTCACGAGCGACACGAAGCCGACCGCGGAGCGACCGAATCCGATCGTTACGTTTATGGCACCCCGTCGACGGCGAGCGTGTGACTTTTGGTTTTGAGGGCTGTGTTTTACTTTGCGGTGGCTCGCCCGGCCCGGGTCGTGTCCGGTGGAGCTGATATTAAATTGTTACAGTTTTAAATTATAACCTATCTCCGAACCCCTTGGCCGGGACAGAGGTCAGAGGTTCTGGGGACGGCTCGCCACGCCGGACCCTCCTGTCACGCCAGTCGCGCGAGCGGTACCCAATTTGTTGCGCCGTTTCCCTGGCTGACCATTAGCTTGTCTCGCGGGTACTTATGGAAAATGATAAATTGTAATTGTGAACCCCGCGCCAGACTCGCCCAGAACCAGCTGGGCATGTTCCTAGATCCGACCCTACCCGACTTTCCTCCCAACCGCCCGTCCTTTACAGTACAGTCTGGTGGAAAACTGCAACGCTGGTCCAGTGTTTTGGGGTGGAATCGGCGAGCGATCGACGGGCGGTGCGTCCCCTCGGAAAGGAGGTGTTCAGCCAAAGTGCTAATTCGCGTGCCGGGCACCGGTCCTTATCGCTGGGCTGCATGTTTAACAGCGATCAGCTCTCCACCGGCGATCACGATGTGTTCCGCGGGGCATTTTGGATTGGACGCCGGATGAATCAATTTGCCTGCGCGCGAGGCGTTCTTGACACGCCTGGAGGAACCGCGCGTGGCCTTCCACCGAGGTCCTACGTGGTATCCCTGGTGGTGGTTCCCATACTCCGGGGGTTCTAGAGCACCTCTACCTCCTTTGTCGGTGCTGGGCTGGGGGGTTCAACGGTGCACTCGGCGATGGCCTTGCTGTCGGCAGCTCGGCATCCACCACGGTGAACCAATTCAGCACACACACACACACAGGCACACAGACAGTGGCCTATAAATAATCAAAATCTAATTATACTCCCGCTACGGGTATAACACGTTATTGTGACGCTTCTCGGGGGTCTCCTCTCTTTGCTGCTGTTCTTCCGTCGGCGCGCTCTCGTCTGGTAGTCTTTTCTGGGTGTCCGTGGTGTTCGCGAACTGAGGGTGATTCCCGACGGAATTACGGCTCGACGCCCGGCAAGGACCGCACTTGCCCACCAACTCACCGGAGGACGTCTGACACAGGAGTGCTGTGGCGAATCACTTTCCAGGTTTATCATTGTTAGGAACAGCTAGAACAAACATACCACGAGAACTCGATCAGGAGTATAGACGAAACAAGGACGCTCAACCCTGTAATCAAAATCAGGGACACGTCAGAAAGATAGATAGATTGAACGAGTCTTTTCGATGACGACCACGAAGAGGTAAAGGCGGAAAGAAATACAAGTTTTTGATCGACTAGTGAGACCCACGAGGACGGGCTCACGGATACAAATTCGTATTTTTTCTTTTGTCGCCAAAACAATCATGTTTCAACTATAAATGATTGGCTACCCAATTCATATTTTATGTTGAAAAGGATCAAATCAACATTTAACGAAGCGACAACTTAAAGTCTGCATTTCTGGGTAATGTTGCAAAACGCCCAGACAAATAGAACCCAAAGATTGACATAAAATTTAGACTTAAGAGCTTGACGGAATGTGTAGCTTATAAAAACTCACGCATGTAGCTAACTAAACAGCAACTAATAACCACAAATTAATTACTCTCTGTTCGTTAGGTAAGTACATATTCAATGCCAGTCAGATTAATAGGTCATTTAAAATGTTAACATGAAAAGAAACCAAACAGTTGAATCCTCTAATTTATGTTATAGTTGAACCATTATCTACAGATTAGCAAAACCGCTTTGTCTAATCCATCCAATCCTGTTCCTCCCCCGTAGCGTCCACAATAAATACTCTCAGCAAATCATTCATCGCCAGCGCGAAACATAATCCATTCTGACCGCAAAAACAGCCTTTGAAACGGGTGAGCCGCACCGAGCCGAGCAGAGCACAGTACGCCGAGACATTGCGTGACAAGGTTTCCACGCTGACAGTTCCACGGTGCCGTGTAGACCGTGCAGATGCAATCACGCACGGCCTGGGCCCGACGTAAACCCAAACAAGCCGCTCGTTGCGGCTGAGCCGCCGGCTTCCTACGTTGGGAGCAGCGTCAGAGTTCAATGCATTTCGACGAATGTCTGGGTCGGCCGCTCCACACCGGCCCAGTCCTTAGATTGAATCAATTTTTATTTCCCCTCCACAGCACCCAGCCAGCCCAGCCCGCCGCCACCAGCCCCAGCACCAGCCGGGTCACACCGGGCGTAATCAGGGAAGTAATTTGTTTCGGTACGCCAACCGGCGATAGGCGACGAGAGCGCGAGTGATCATCGTGACGCTGATCGTGATCGCGTGAAGACGATCCACGCCACGATCCACGCCGCGCCCCGCGAGATCCCGCGAGAGCTCGTGGAAAGCGGAAAAAACTAAAATTAGAACCACGGCGGCGGTGACTCCAAGGCATCGCCGGAGAGCGCGTTATTCGCGAGGCTAAGCACTGCTCCTTGGGAAAGTAATTTTTGCCTCCGAGGGCCCGGGATCCGTTAGGGGAGCGCCCCCTTCGATCTTCGCATTTCTCCTGCAACGGGGTTGACGCAGGCAGGGAATTGTTCCTGTTTTACTTCGATGCCGCAGCGTGGCCGCGCGGTGCAGTAGTGCAGCAACCACTTGCAGCAGCAAGCAGCAGCAAGTGCCACGGTGTACGTGCACGGCCGAGTTTAATCACATCGTGACGGGTGATAATGAAAATTTCGACACGTTTCGCGCCGAGCAACCTGCGCGGGTTCAGGGTTGCTCGAAAGGAAGGCCAAAATGAGCGAGGATTTCTTTACAAAAATAAAAGAATTGTCAAGAGAGTTCTGGAGCCAAACCAAATCAAATGCAGAACGCTTTCTTCGATAGAATCCTGAGGGCCTGACAACAGGGAACCAAAGTCTTGGTTACGAAGCCATCTTCCAAGGCTCGATTCGTAGTTCATTATCAGCTCGAACCACCAGTCACTCTCACTCGAAACGAAGCCGGATCCGCCGGTTATTCCCATTTTTATCGTTTATTTTCGACAAAACAGCATCACTCACCGCTCACGGCCGCGCACACAGAACTATGCCACGTGACATCCGGCTCAGCGCTCAGCGAACGTCAAAGTGCCGATGACGCAAAGAAATCCTGGTCTGCGGTACTTACCCGGCCCAACCATCTAGACCAGGCGTTAGGCGATGATGATGGGTTTTTCGAAGGCCCAGCTAAAAAGGGTGTGCTTTGGGGTCGAAGTTACTGACGTAGTGATCAGTGTGATCGCTGCGTCTTCGACCAGCAAGCAGCATCCCGACACTAGGGAGCGGCATCACGACAATGTTGCGGCTTTGCAACAATGTGGCGCCGATATTTTGATCGGTGCTGTGACTCACTTCTTGCCCCGAAAATTATGAAGCAACGCCGAAAAGATCACTAAATTGATGGCGTCTTTTCTATTCTAATACAACGTGGTCCACCGTTTTGGACCCCAACAATTCTTCCAACCGGAATTGGAATAAACCACACGAAACACTGAATAAACATAAAGGAAATGTTGCATAGACCAGCACCTAGCACCGAAGTGTGCGAAACTATGCTTGTCAAACGACGGTTCCAAAGTCCCGTCCGCTAATCTGCGGTTTTATCGATCACACCGAGCTCGTTTGAGCCCTCCTCGACTTTGCGGCTCTTGAGTGCAGCAGCATCATCAAGCGATTAGCATTCGCCCTCCCTCCGAACCGAACCCGGTCCGTCCGTCCGGGAGTTTAATTCTTATTTATTCGGAAGATTATCTTTCACCGACACACGAAACAACCACAATTTACACGCTTTCCGACATGCCGCTGGTCGACCGCTGGCCATTTGCATATCGGGCAGCCCCCCGGTAGCCTTCGGCCGCGCGACCGCAGGACGCAACCACAGTCACACGGCCCAATCGAAACCCTATCCGATCGCGCGCGATCGATAGCGCGGTTTGCCGAAATGCAAATCTAACAAATTCGTTCCGCGCACACAAAGTTATCGATTCAGCATCAAACAGCGGCCGAAGCCGGGCGCGCAGGTTTGTCTAGCATTACGCCGGCCCCCTAGAGCCGGTGCATAAACTATGCGCCAACGGGGACAAGAATGCGCTCCACATGCGTGTACCGTGCCCCGGGCCCCGGGCCGCTCGCTAATTAAGTCGTCCGAAATAGAATTTTATCTCCGATTGTAATGTGTCGTCGTCGTCGGGTTCGCGCCTTAACATAATCATTTGCATTTTAGCATATCTGGCGCTGGTGGCGCGCGCGAACGGTGCCGGATCGTGTAAGTGACCTCCACTTATGCCAACCAGCCCCAAAGGAGCGGCATAATAAAAAAAAAACAAGGAGGCAATGAGCGGTAATTTTTATGTCACTCCCGTGGGCCCGTGAACCGGGGTCCGCCTGTCACCACCACCGTCGGCAGTCGGCATATGGTTCCGCCTAACGAGGGCCACCTTCGTTATCGAGGTACCACGGCCGGTCCCCGACCACCGGTTGGACCATTTAGCGACGGACCATATCCGCGGTGCAGTCTCCGGGACAGGCCACCGCGATTCATACATTTCATTTGAATATTTTATTTATTTCATTTGCATTGCGCCAGTTGATCCTGGCCCGGCCCGGGTCCTGCCTGGGATGGGAAAATATTTGCTGCCACGCTGCCTTTGCCCGGGCAGAGTCCTTTCCATCCCATCCGATGGTGCCGATGGGTGGCACGGATTTTGCTCTACGGCGAACGAACGCCGCTGAAGATTGCCCTAAACCGTACTTTCTCGGCACGGCAGCACGCCGTAAATCGTTCCGTTCCGCGGCGGCTGCCTTCAATCCGCGGTCCCGCTCGGCGGGGATGGGAAGATATTTTTGTTAATTTAAATACTTACTTCGCGGAGCCGCGAAACAACTGTCGCCTTTCACCCGCGCTTTGAACCGCGGCTGACAGTCGACAGTGCGCAATGCGTTTATGTCGGCCGTGGTACATTATGTCGAAACGCCGCCGCCGATAACTCACATTTAGTGAGGTCTTAAAGTGCCCGCGGGATCGGCGATGGGCATTTTCTTTTTCGCAGTCAGCGAGAGCCTGTCCCGACGGTTCGTAGATCCTCGCGATCATTAGGAGCGGTTGGGAGTTTTTATTCGTTTGCATTCCGCGAACTGCGATTGAATCGTAATTGCTGGCGTAAAGTATTTCCCGTAATTTACATTCCCGCCGCCAAAACCGAGGTGCAGTACCGAGAATCTGTGCTACGGAGCCGTGGTTGAATTGAATGACTAAATTAAGCCCGCCTGACAGGAAAATTGATAATAACTGCACGCGGCGCAAGTGTGGCACGGGTTTGTAGCTAACGGTTTTTTTTTTATTTATCAGACGCAAAGAAATGTCTGAGAAAAGAAAATTTAATAGCTCAAACCTATATCCCAATCTCCATTTTTGTGAATGTGTGTTTATCTGTCCATCTTGGAGCATAGATTTTGAGACGACTGCACAACATAAACTTTAGTATTCGGAGGTTCGCAATTGTGGACGTGTCAAATTTTGCAGGCCAAAAGCCTTCAAATTTTACAACATTTTTAGACTCTGTTAGGGATTGTTGTTTGATATTTTTCAGGTTTACACGTCAAAATGGCCAAAGCATAATGAAACAAGTAATTCCTACATCTCATGGTCATTAACAGCATCAAAACCTCGACCTTCGTAACAATTTCGTTTAGGTTTTGTTATACTTAAAATTGTTTTCATTGGCACCAAATGGTTTTTCCGGTTTCTTTCACTTTAACAAATATTTTGATTTGGAAAATTATTCTACTTTTTAACTAATTTAACTACCAATTTTGGGAGTTATTAACTTTTTGTATATGTCCAAAATGTCCTAATAAATAGGAACAAACAAGGTTTGTTCCTATTTTTATTCTTTACTGTTACTCGTTTTGGCCATCTTCTAGACTGGGGTCCAATTTATTTTCAGCTTGGCTTCTATTTTCAAAGTTTTGCTGAACAAAAAAGGAAACAATGGAATTTCAATCACTCTAAACAGATATTTTAAAATCAAACATTCAGCATTTTGAAGAAAATATGAAGCCAAATAAAATTTGCAAAAGTGTTGATGATTAAAGTAAAATTATTGGAATTAGAACATAGGGTTTATTCATTGACATTAACAATCGCTAAACACAAAATCACCGTATCCAGGAAACATGTGATCTTCACGCCGGCACTTCAATCCATAAAGTAATCCTCCAACGCCGGCCTGCTGTCGCAATACGTGCCATCTTGCAAACAGTCACGACAATCCCGACGACCTGGACCACATTGGTGCCTCCGATGGGCGATATTTCCGTATCGTCATCTAACAACAATTTATGGCAAATGTCTGTAATCACACGCAAGCCCATAACCCGGGGCACATTTTTGGGGCCCAGCACTCCGTTCGGGGTTTGCGCCCCTCCATTTGCCCCGAGCTGTCTGCCCCGGCTACGGGTACTCGGGGATGCACATTCGTCCACCCAGCCTAGCCCAGCCCAGGGTTGGGATGAATCGTAGAACTTGCAGCTCCAAATGGACTCCTCCGAGGGCGGCGCGCCTCGAAGGGCGCTCGCTATCAGTGAAATGATCGCGACCGAAACATGTAAATTTATTAGCCCACCCTCCGCCGACCCATCATCGCAAGCCGAACCTATCAACGCCTCCGTCCCGTCGTCGGGCAGGTCTAGGATTCGCGGCCGGCATAAATCCCACGGACTCGATTGCTCGATTTTCATTGCCCCGTTCCCGAGCGGCTCAACGGTTGCGTCGATCGACGCGCCAGAGGGATGCGTGGCGGACCCGGACACCGAGGGACCTCGGTGAAAATCGTGTATGCCGCCGGGCGAAAATTGGCGAATCTTATGCTCGAGCGGGCGCGCGCGCGCGCTCTCGCGAAACAAAACCAACGCGAACGCAGCATACAAAAAGGCGGCACGATGGGTGGTGCGCAAGCCCCGGCACACGATCGCACCGAGAACCTGCACAATGGACGCCCGGGACCAATCGACATAATCACCATTGTACCATTTGCTCATATGACGCGTGGGTGCCCGTGAAATAAGTCCCCCGACCCGACCGGTGACCCATTGCGCCACAACGGACTTCACCGTGGCCGATGGGACGGGCTTACTAGAGGTGCTGGTGGTGGTTGTGCCAGATTGCTAGGGCGAGGTTATGGAGGCGAACTGTTTCACTCCATTTGCCAGGTACAGGTGGGCTTTAAAGGTGGCCCACGAAGGGCTGCAAGGAATTCCGCATCCACAAATCGCAGCACTTTTGACGCCTAAAATGGGGATTTTCTTAAACAGTTATCCGAAAGAAAAAAAAGACCTGCAAAGTGAGACCCCAACACTCAAACATTTTTAAAGTAATGTTGCATTTGATACCTAAAACCTTAAAACACCAACATCATGCCATTTGGTCCATAAATAACTTCTTCAACATCGCAACAAGCAGAGGTTCCTTCCAGATGGGCCGATACTTGGGCAGCGCGGAGCCACGCGAACCCCTTGGCCGGCTCGTTAATGGTAAATAATTTTCACTTTGTAATCCTTGGAACGCCGAGCCACTTAGCCGACTGAAGGCTCGGTCCGCTCATAGCCCGCGGTTAGCGCAACGCCTTCACGGGGCGATCGGTTTTCGGACGCACCGCGGACTACATTCGCTTGCAGAACTGGCTGCGCTCCCGAGATGGCTTTACGTAAACGAGGCTTCCCATGCGAACTGACCGAGGGCGGCATAAATCACCTCTTGAAGGAGCACCGATATCGGCCGATGTTTTATACCGAAGGCCCAGAAAATCGAAGCCACCAGCCGGGGCAGGAATTTAATCAGCGTTTAATTAATAACAGTCATTGCAGACGTCCTTCGGTACGCCTGCTGATGAGTCAATTGTGTGAATGCGCTCTAGGGAGCAGAATTTATTCAAATTAAACCATCAAACCGTGGGGTGTCACTTCGACCGACCGAACGCAACCCAGCCCCCGCGGGGAGAGTCTCGGAAACTGAGCCCTAGAACCGGGCGGCCCTTCATGTAGGTCACCGTGTCGTAAGATTGATATCTTTCACAGGTGTGGTGATCATCAGGGCCCCTGTTGGGGGCCAGGGCCGACCGTTCCGCAGCGGGTAAGCGAGCGTGAAGTCATTTGTTATCCTTCTCCACACACACACGGCGAGCGCACCAATCGACCGCATGAACGATAAAGTCTCCAACATAAAAGCCCTTTAACTACCAAATCAGATCCGAGAGCTTTATCGGTCCAGTCTGTGGGAGACCGCCGAACGACGGTCTCTCAGGGCGTGCCTTTGACGAGAGAATTCCGAGATCCTGTCTTAATGGTAATACCGAAAACCAACAACCTCACCCAGTTTGGCCAGCTGCCATCAGGCCGGGTTGCGTGTAGCCCAGTGATACTAAATAATTTTCCCTTCCCAAATGATGATGATGATGATGATGATGCATCCGATCGCTGCATCCCAGTAAGGTTGCGATCTAATTATATGGCGCGAGGCCCAAGTGTGACGGGACCCGCCACTAGCGGGCTCATAACTGTTATTACAAAAATATACATTCCAAATGCGCTCCCGAAAAAGGGGGCCCCGCACGAAATGGGTTCCAGATCCAGAGGCTAAACGGTCCGTTTAGCTGCCAGCCAGCCAGCCAGCGAGCCACCAACCTATCATTTCGCAACCAAATGATTATTAATTGACATCCTTTCCGCCCGTGTGTGCAACACGGTGGGCACGCGAAATTAAATTAAGACATTAAAAATTTGGACCAACCATATATGCCCACGGGGTCTCCCCGGGACGAAACCGACCACGAGTATAGGTTGCAGACCGTGATATCGGGAACCTTTTTTTTCCTTATTTTTCGGCGCTTCGAATACACCTACAACGTCTGGCGTCTGGCTCAAGGACCGCCAGTTGGGTACACGCAGCGTGTCATTGGCGATTCGCGAAACTGCACCATGCACCGGCCATCAATGGTAATGGCACTGTCACGACGCTTTTTAACTGCCCCTATCACACACGGACGCAGCAGAGTGAAACATCTTCGATCGAGGATCGCTCGACCGGGACCTCGCAGTCGACAAGAGCCAGTTTGCAAAATGATCCCCCAAAAAGGAGCCCGGACTCGGTGGATGTGCGGAAAAGTTAATTAAACAGTGTTCGGCTCAACAACAACAACCGCCGCCACCGCCGAAAGTCCGCAAAACCAGGAACAACATTTATTTATCTCTTTATTTAATGAAATATTCACGACCCCGGAGTCGAGATGCAAAATCCGAATCCGAATCCGTAGGAAGGAAGGAAGGGCTGACCGCGGCGATGGTACCCAACCTCGAGTAATGTTGGGTAATCGAACAGAACGGCCAAACGCCCCACCTGCGGACTGGCATGAATTACGGCATGCCCATGCCGTCTGCTTTAATTACACAAATTTCGGGAACGGTCGGCCCTTCTGCTGCCACCGCCGTGAAAACCGGTGTTTAAAAGCTGTAAACATTGATGGGTTTTGGTCGCGATTTTTAAATGTTTATTGTGGCCCAACATGCCCGAAACCCCCGTGCGTCCATCAAGTGGGCTCAGCCTCTTATTGACAAGTTTATGCTCCCGCGCTGTGGTCAACGCAGGAAAGAGCGCACGTTGCCGTGAAATGAGGTAACAAAGGCGTGAATAAACATTCAATTGAATCTCCGAATTTCCAAATCTCCTGAAGTGGACCTCAAGAGGGCTGCAAAATACGCTTCCACAGCTGTTATGACCTCATTAGTTAATGAAAAACGCTTTCCAAGGATAAATTTGGGTTATGTCTGGAAGCAACTGTGGATGCTCCAACAATTTAGACTTTAATGGTCAAAATGCTTTTGTGACACGGTACATTGTCCCTCAAAAAAAGTATTTTTTCCTCCGCAAACCGAGTCTTTTTTCACGAATGTTCTCCTTCAGCTAGTCTAAAAGGTTACAATATTTATCGAAATTTACTGTTTTACCAGTTTGCAAGTAATCCACAAACACAATTGCTCTCGCATCCCAAAAAACCAGGTGCGAACCAGACGCGAAGAGCCTGGTTCACACCCCTCTTTAGCCCCTCTTGTTTTGACTCAGGATTATGGTAATAGACCCAAGTCTCATACACAGTGATGAGTTTGTCTGGTTCGGCGACAACCACGATCCGCTCGCGAGACAGGAAACTCTGGAACGTTTTAATAATGTTTAATCTAAACTTACCGAAAAGCTCAAGCCAAACTGCATCACCACACACTAGCTGACGTGACGGACTTTTGACCCGTCTGCAAGAAGCTCACGGTTTTTCGCGGCCCGAGCTTCAACTACGCTGCGCTCCATCAAGCGCTTCGCGATCGGGACCCTTTAAAATCAATTTCGCTCCGGCGTTACGTTGGGCCCGTGATCCACATCGCTGCGATTTTAATGACCCCTCGGGGTCGGCCGGTCAACGGTAGTAACAACCGATAACTCATCCCCGGCGGTCCGGGTCGGGCCAGCCAGAACCTACACGCAATTTGTCTCGATTAACCCGCCAGCCATCAATCAGCGATCGGCTGGAGTGGCTGTTTTACTTAATTGCAAGCGATCTCTCTCCCTTTCTTTCTGTCTCTGTCCGTTTGGTAATGCTGCTTCTTATGTTGCAGCCAGCCCAGAACCGGCCGCCTATGATGCGGCGCGAAAGTGCTGCTCGGAATCGATCGTTTAATCGGCTGTTTCGGCGGCCACCGGCACCCAGCAGGCCGTTGACAAGTGGATGGCATTTTTGATCCTGCCGTTCGCGCCCCACATTTGCATGCATCCAGCGCGGTGTCGGTTAGTGTTTTATGTGTCGCCCTGCCCTACTTCACTTGAGAGCATAAAACAAAACCGCGAGTGCGTCCGAGGCGAGAACATCGGCGCGTGATTGTTGCCGAGGCTGCCCTCCACGGGAGGACTTTCGAGGACGAGCAACCATTCTCTTGACCTTTTTTTTGGGATCCCCCGGCCGATCCAGATTGCGCCGACGCTGGATCGAGTTTTGGCCACCCGACGACAGCCGGTGCCATCAGGTGCCATCCTTGCGTAGTTGCGTAGCGAAACCCGTTTGCCTGGGCGTTACGTAACATCGCCAGTGCCGTCCGGGCAAGAACAATAGCGTCGCGCGTTATGCGGGGCCCCCAAATTAGACAGAAAAAAACTGGAGCAAAAGAAGAGCGAGAGGGTGGCAAGGGTGCATCTCAGCCACCAACGAAACCAGCTTTTTGCCGGCCGCGATCATGGCGATCGTTTGATAACACACACGGGGCTCCGAGAAGGCAAAGAAGCACCCCCCCGAAGAAACCGGAGCAACAGATCGAGGTTCACTTTCACGCTCATCGGAAAGCGAGGACAGCACCCAAAGGACCTTCACTGCCCCTCTGGGGCGCGCGGTAGCAGTGGGCTCACTTTCCCCGGCTGCACCGGCCCCAAAAATCCTCCGACGTCGCCGCTGTTCGCGGCTCCCTTTCGATTTTGTTGTGATCGTTTTATAAAGACATTATAAATTTTGTGGACCCGAACGGACCACGCGAAACGACTCGCAAAAGGTCAATTGAAATTGCTCTGCTAAAACAGCAACACACACACACAGGCAGGCAGGCCGAGCGGTTACGAAATGGGAGCCCAGGTCCCCCCGCCCGCATACCCCGCGTAGAGATGGCCGATGGCGGGCCGAGAAAGTTGCAGCCGACCCAGGAACGGAGCCGAAAGAAAAAATAATTTAAATCATAAGCTTATAAATATGTGCATCGATCATCGCGTAAATCGTTCGCCCGGCCCAACGGCGGCGACAGAGCATGGCATGGGTACCAAAAGCAAAGGGCACAAAAAAACACCCTCGGAACTAAAACGTCCACCCCGCGTCCATGTGGACCCGTTTCCACGGAGAAGGAAGATCACGACGCGCGCATCGCCAAAGTCGCGCGATCGCGAACCGTCACCTCATCTTCTGGTGGTGCCCTCCGAAGAGGTGCCAATTGATTTATCTTTCTCTCTCTCTCGCTCTCGGTCTCTCCAGACCGGCGATTATCCGCCGGTGGGGCCACCCCGCGACCAAATCTGGATTGGTCCGGGGGTGAGCATAACAATTTTCACCGGACCGCGGACCATTATCTGGCCCCGACGGTGAGGTCAGATTTTCGTTCGGTCGCCGGCTCATGTTTGCACGAGATGGGCGTACCGATTACTCCGCCGGCGAAGTTGACCGGACCCTTACCTTCCCCCTCCCCATCTTCTATCCCGCTCGGGAACGGTTTTCATTTACCAGTGTGTTGGGGTCAGCCGAAACCGAAGACCCGAGAGCGCACTTAGCGCTAACGAGAGGTCAATACGTGTGTTTCATATTTTTGCGCGTTAACCCCCCGGAGGATCGAGCCCGTTTTTTTTTGGTGTGTTTACTAAGCCACCGCGAGGGGCACCCGGACACCGCCGGGCGCATAGGTTATCGGGCACGATCTGCATCGCCGAGATCGCTCGCAAATTTTTAAGCCCTTTTAACACCCTCATCGAGGCGGCCACCGAGTTGGACCGGCAACAATGTGTCATCGAAATGTGCAGCCATTTGTAGCGTTAATCTGCTTACGATGTTCGCGTGGCTTAATGTGACGCCGTTTCGGGGGTAAATAATTAACGGGGCAACATTAAACCGTTTTATTCGCGCCCTTTTGCGCTTTAACCGCTCGCGGATGCGGAATCGCGATGTAACTCATGTTAACTGGTCGCGCGCAGAAAGTAGCACAGCCCCATGCATTAAAAAGCTTAATTCTGAAAAATTTAGTGGGCCACTTATCTGAATACACTTTCTTGAAGGTTCGTACGGCATGAAATTTCGGAAATGTTGTCCTAAAAAGGTGATTCTACTACAAGTAGCTCCAGCATTATAATTTGGGTTCGCTACATTATGGTGATATGAGGTAACTTTATCGTGCACAAACAAACTAAACGCGAGCAGTTCATTTGACCCCCCGATTCTGCTTGCTAAATTGTTCATAAGTACTTCATCGATCCCAGATCGATCAAGAACGTACTATGGCCAAAAAGCCACGGGAATTTTACGAAAACTCAAAAACTCTTTATTTATTCTTCTAAAACCATTTCATCCCCTTCAAAGTAGTCCTTCTCTGATGTAATAAACTGATGTCAACGTTTTTTTTTATTATTTCCAAACATGCTGCCAAGTCTTCTTCCGGTATAGCCTTCAATCCATTCTTCGTTTCGGTTCTTCTGCAGGTTCAAAACGGTGCCTACAAAGCGGCCTCTTGAGTCAGAATCGCCAGAAGCCACATGGTTCTAAGTCAGGCGAATATGGTGGCTGCGGAACGATATGGGACGAGTTTGTGGAGAAATGATCACGAAAATATGATGCAAAAACATCGCTTTTTGTGCATCAATCGAATTTTCTGATGCACAAACGGTCACTCAAAATGGTTTCACTGTTCCTTTCGATATTACAACAAGGTCGGTAAGATCTCGGACTGTCAATCGACGAGCTTGGAGCAACAATTCTTTGAATTTATTGCCTTGTAGCTTATCAGTTGATGTTGATGGTCATATTGGTCGTACCTCGTTTCCAACGCTTTCCTCCAGACCTTGTTTGAACATTTTGTACCTCTACCAAACTCTTGTTTTCGATAGAGCTTGCTTACCGAAGGCCTTTTTCGATGGAAAAATGCCTGGAACACACGCAACAGAAGGAAATCAAAATAAAAACCGATGCACCGATCAATCGTTTCCTATGAGAAACACGTTTATTCAGACCCTGACAGTCAACTAGACTAGATCAACTAGAATACAACAATTTAAATTATATCTATTGCTGTGGCAGAGAATAAATAAGGTACACTAGCGCTGTAACTTTCAATCCTTTCCAACTTTCACTTGAAGGTAATCTCTGTCCATGAGCAATTTAGTAGCACTTTGGGGCCTCATTTACTACTCGAAGTACTTGATCATAAGTTAAACTTCAACTCCACTCACGATCAATACTAACATTTCAATAGTTTACCGAGCTTGAAGATGCTGTGGCGTCGGTCAGTGAGGGGTTGAGACGTTGTAAAAGCCCCCTCCAAGCCCATCAAAAGGGACATCGGCGGTCGGCCTGATGATCGTAAACATAAACGAGTTATCAACTCCACTGCCAATGCAACGGGAGGCCAAAGCCATCAATCTTCACATCGTTCTTATCGCACCGCGGGCTGCATCTAGTTCCCACCAGCCCACTGGAGCGTTGATTGAGATAGCGAGGCGGCATTTTACGATCACGCTAGATCGCCATCAGGCGGATCCTCAACCTCCTCGGAGCGCTTCTTGCTTCGATCGTTAAAGGCCCCCCGCCGGCCTGTCCGCCACGAAGAAAAGAATATTCTTTGGCGTGTGAGAAACATTCAATTACCGTGCACCGCATTCAGGCCATTTCTAATCGGTTTCTTCGCCAACCGGGAAGGCCCGTAAATCAATCAGCGTAATTGAATTTATTCAGATTTACTACATTTCGCTGACGAATTACTCAGCGAATGGATTATAAATTGATTCCCCAGGCCGGGAGGAGGTTCCGGCTTTCCGTATGCTGGCGCCGATCACCGGCTACCGGCCGAGCGGCAAGCCAGCGCCGACGGGCCGAGCAGAGGCAGAAGAAACATTTGCCAAGATTAGGATTGGATTAAGTCTCCGACAAGTAGCACATCCCGGGTTGGCCCGGCTTTCCTTTCTGGCGTGGCGCATTCCGTTTTATGCGCATCCCGAGCACCGTTCTGCGGAGGATCGCGCAAAGATTTATGCGCTCTATGCTGCTACGGTGCTGCTGCCGTTGAACGGGAACCTGGGAGGCAGAAAATAGCCAATCTTGTCGCGGAACCCTCCTTGGTGCCTTGGTGCCGTCCATTCGGTACGTCCGACTTCCGAGCTCATTTGGCTCTCGTTTGGCGCGCTCCGAACATCGCAACATCGGCCCAGGAACAATATCCGAACCGTTCCCCGCCGCGCCGCGTACCGATCGCGATCGATCGGATCAGGGTGGTGAAAGAATTTAAATACCATCCACAAGCTTCGCTGCTCCCGGGCCGGGATTGGACCGAGTCAACCTGCAACGAAGAGCCACCAAGGCTCTCCTACCTATCCTGATTGGAGTGTGGAGAGTTTTAGAGTGGCCCATAATTAAATGGCCGGTTTCGGTCGTGGGGAGACGATTGTCATCGCGATTGGCGGTAGCAGCGATGAAGTTTGCAGCAGCAGGATCTCTAAATTAATGTTGCCCCTCCGTGGCTTTGCTTAATTTACAAAACAGGGGCGACCACCGAGGGCGCGCCCGGCCACTAACCTGCTGCAGCCCAAAACGTGCGGATCTTCATATTGATTTGAAAAATCTCTTCTTCAGGGGCCGTGGTTTGCCCGCGAATTCTGTTCACTGTGGCCCATTGTTTCGCGTGCCATATCCCGCGCGAGTGTGTGTGCGTTCACTTTGGTCCCGAAACCACCCACCTCAAGTTCGAAGCCCCGAACCCGACCTAAAGACCGAACTCTTTATTTTATTAGCCATTGTAGGCGCAGACATGGCGCCCCTAGCAGAGAGAGAGAGGTAGGGAGAGAAAGTGAGCGAGACGGGGCGAGTTGGGGTGGCTGTGGGAGATAATACAGCAATAAATAAAATTATTATGATCATCGTACACTATCATCGTCGTAGCGGCGCTTAACGGCACCATCGATACCGTAATGATCGTGATGATCGTGGGCTCTCGGTGGGCCAGGATCGACGATCAATGGCCATCGTCGTCATCGTCAATGCGTCGTTATTACATTCCGATTACCGGCCGCTTATCACGCAGCCCTTCGGTCCGGCGGCGGCCGAAACTATGCGTTTTGCTTCCGAAGAGCCAGCGTGTCCGAGGCCTCGGAGATGAAAGCCTTGGCTGCGGAGACGCCCAGCAGAACCGACCACCGAGGAACCGGTGGTCTGGAGCGGTCTATTTTCGCCTTCCGCCCGCCCGAAGCCCTCGCTCGCTGTGCGGACAAAGCGCGTGCAACTTTCCACCTAATGGTCTGGGAAATCGGCCTGGAACTCCGGGGGCCCCGGTTGCTCACACACCCATTAAGATCCGCCGAGACCGATAGCCGCCGAGACACAGGGCTATTATTGATTTTTGCCTGCCAGACCCACGACCGGTGCCTCCCGGCTCGGCACTCGGTTGATTATGCGCCGCTAATACGGAGCCCACCCGCCCCAAAAGCTGTGTGGTCCATGGGCCGACCGCGCCGGTTCATTTGCGTACCATTTTGCGTACCCTCCACCAGGGGGCCACCAAATGGGCCATCAAACTAGGAGGTGGCAGCTGGTTGGTAGTTGGCCAATTACGGGTGCCTCGAATTAACGGCGGGTACCGACATGTTGGCGATATGTTGTTTTGTTCCGTTCCGCAACTCGCCAATCGGCTCCGATTTGGTGGCGCAGATCGCAAACCATTCGTAAGGCACCGGGGCAAGGTTTCAAACGAAACAAGCCCATCACACGAAGGATGAACGCGAAGCACGGTGCTGGCACTGATTTCTTTCCTATTTAGGAATGTTTCGCAAAAGGCTATCGAGGCTCGGTGAACATGTCTTTGCGTGTTCTGGTTGATAGCAGCAGCTTGAAGCCAACATTTAGTTACATAAAATAGTTCATTGCAATTCGTCACACGCCCATAGCAATTCGCCATTTGGTTCTTATTGTGTCATTATGACATTTTGTTTCTACTATTTCCTGCTTTTTCATATACCTTTTTAGCAAAAAATTGTATACGTTTGTTTTTTCTAATCTAACACTTGTCTAACTCAAATGGTATTTGCTTGCGGATAATGTAACATTCTGCTCATCGGACATTACAGCTGACCTTATCATAAATAGTTCTAATGAACCACATTTCAAACACAGTAAAAATGAAAAATAGGCCCAAAAAAGGAAGCATCTTTTCAGCCGTTCTAATGAATGTAATGAATGATCAAAGTCTCACATTCAAAACGTGAATGAATACATGAAACGTAAATAATGCTGCAATAAAATAAGAAAAGATGTTCAGCGCACTATGTCAAAATCAAAACTGCATCTGAAGAACAAAATGCTTATTTACTGGGCAGCGGTAAGGCCTTCAATAACCTAAGTACCTTTTAGTTGATAAACTGTAAGTAGCTTAGCTTAGATTTAAATTAAGGCTTAGTCATAAGTAAAAACAGGTTTTTGCCAAATTGTAGCTACTTCAAATATTTCCCGCCCCCCCCCTAATAGAATTTAGTTTAACTTCCTTTTGAATTTGCTATTTTTTATCTTTATGTAAATAATGTAACGTCCAAATACACAACTGCTACTAATACTTCTAGCCATACTATCCAAGTAATCACTCTTTTCGACGGAATTGATCTACAATTCAATTTATCCAATCAGGTTCCATCAGTGTTATCAGTTTTCAATTTATCAAATCATTTATCATTTGATTTTACTGATACTCCTCAGATTATCATTTTATTTCTTTTAATAATTCCTTAACAATTCTCGGTAACAAAGAATCAGTTAACAAACTCGATCGATAATTACCACATAAAATATCGAGTGACCGGCAATCACTAGCATTTTATCCAATGTCGGATCGAATCCAGGATCAGGCCCAAGCACTCCAGGGCGATTTTTTCAAGAAGCGAGATAGACAGTATTCGACAAGAAATGTTGGTAATGAAAAATGTATATTATATGCTATTAATTTTGATGCCAGTATTTAGCAGAAACTATCCTCAATTTGTTTTAGACCTATCGAATCCTGTCCGTTTGCATTTTAATTGCCCAAAACCTACGCTTGCCAGAACCTTGCGAATCGAAAGTGGCGCCATTTTTGGTCAAAGCCACTGCACCGAAAACTCCTTCGCGAGCTCAGGAAAACAAAAGCTTTTGCGTAAGCCACCGGCCGAGGGCAGCAAATCGAAGGCCGCCGCCACCACCGGGATGCCGTTCAATTTTGGCGTACATTCGATATGTCACCGACGCCGGTCGCTGAATGGTCATAAACCGACGACAATTCGCTAACTGGAATGTCCCGGGTCCACCACCAGTGACATTTCACACCGCCATCGCATCGCATCGTATCAAGCGGCAGCGCATTATGTTGCAGCAAGGGCCGCCGTGGCGATCCTCCCGTTCACCCGTGGCTTACCACCGAGGCATGAGGCATTAACATAAAAGAACGATCAATTATCCAGCGCAACATGGCACTCCGGTGCCGTGTGGCCCGGAGTGGACCACAGCCCGGGCGTTATCTCCCATTGATCTTCATCATCAGGACAACGACGACTTTATCTCTCCGTCGAAACGGTGAAATCGGTGGCTTATCACGCGCGTTCCATCGATCACCCGGCCGCGCACCGGCAATCGATCGCCAGGATGGCAAGGACACCGACGTTGGCGGCAGTGAAAATGGGCTCAAATTTGTACCCAATGAAAAGGGAATTATTGAACGGGCTCGGGGCCGGGCCAGATCCAGGGGCACCGATCACTGGCCACCGGTCACCGGCGGATCGCACCTGACCGACGGGCCGGCCGGGTCGGCGACGGTCGTTAAAACGACATCTTTTTTCGGCTCCGGCACGGATATGTCAATAAATTTATGATAGTTTATCGAGAGCGATTATTCTCCGATGGCTGCGAACGACTCCAGGCCCTTCCCGGGACACGGGTATCGGGTGTCACCGTTATCGAGCGCGCTTGTGTGTGTGTGTTTGCCGGTGAAGCTGACGGTTGACGTGCAAGTGAAAATCGGTCGCGTTTTAAATTATCACACCCCGGAGGAGCAACTAAAAGCGGTATCGCTGCAAGGACCGTACGCGGCCGTTCCTTTTTTTGTGCGACGCTGCGCCTTCAACTGCGATCAGTTAGGAAGCGGCCGCCGAGTAGCGAGCGACGTCCTGCAAGGATCCCGCCAGCGTATCGGGCGTCGTGGAAATAAATTTGATTAAATCATGTCAAAAAACAAAAAAACAACACCAACCGTTGTGGCCCATACCCGATTGGCCGCGGGCTGCCCGGCCCGGTCCGATGTAGTCTTAAAATTTTATTTTTATGCATAAACAATACGATCCTTCGGCGTGCGGTGATGTGATCGGTTTTGGCATTCGGCCCGCGGATGGACCGCGGCGAAACCGCTCCCGGGAGTACACCGGCGTACTCGGTTTATGGTTCTCCCTCGACGCGCCTTCCCGGGACGCTCTTGTTTTTGCAACATTTCGTTTTTTTTTTTCGCGGCTCCCCTCACCCACTCTCTCTCTCTGCCTGTCGGCGGGTCTGGGCCGTGGTCCCGATGGGCCGCATTGATTCCATTTGATTGATGTTATTGATATGCTAAATTTTATGACACCGAGCTCCGGAGCCGAAACATCGAGCGGCGTTTTGTGAGTCGGCTGCTGGCAGTGCTGGGTGAAATGGCGGATCAACGGTACGGTCCCGCCGTTGGCGGCCATCGGCGGAACGCGTAATGGGGGCTCGCCAAAAGTACGCACCCTTTTTGCGATCGATTTTTCGATTTCTTTTTCTCGGGGGGGGACCTTCCAAACGCCATCGAAACGAGGTTAACGGGCGACCACCAACGCGGCGCGATCGTCGGAAGCGGATCTTAAGACGATTCGTAGTATCGTAGTCGGTGCTTAAGCCGGCCACAGACGGCTCGCAGCCCTCAAAATAATGCCCAAACTGCACTGGGCTTCTGTTACGTGCGCCGCTCACGAGAGAAGAGAAATTAATAAATTATTTCACCAACCGAAACATAAACTACGCACACAATTACATAAAGCGCGCGGCCGCCGCTGGGCCACAGGATGCCTGCCATTCGAGGAACTCGAGGAAATTTTTGCGACAAGTCATACAACTCATTCAGCCCCTCGACGATCGCACGCACGAGACAAGGGCGCGTTGGGGCCGCCACCAGAAACACAATACGCTCGTAAAATTGCGCGACGACGGCCACGTGGGGTTATGTGGGGCGCCGCACAGAACGCACCACCAGGTCCGGGAACTAGGTCCTGGAAGGCGCACCGAAATCCAAAACAAGCAGCCGAGGACGCGCGCGAAAACGATTTAATCCGGCGATTAGCTGGAAAGTGCCCGCGGAGCCCGCGATGCGTCGCGTTAGTGGTTGTCCCTTCGGGCGGCGGGAAATGTTGATATCAATTAACACGAACCCCCGAAATTCCCGTCCTTCCGTCACGGCACGGTGCCTTCGCACGCACGCAAAGAATTGTAATTGTAAATTTCACGGATTTCAATTTTCACAGCGTCCCGGAGGCCCGGCTTCCTGTCCACGGCCCACCGTACGTTATTGAACGATTGTTCAATCCGGCCCTTCCGTGTCGCTCTCTCCTTCAGCGCCCAAAGAATGGTCGGCAGCAGCGGAGGACGGAACGGGGCGAAGCCCAATATTTCATGCCGGTGCATGTCGGCCGAAATTACGGTTATAAATAAAATAATAAACGAGTTATTGTTACGATGCACCGCCCGGCAAGTGAAATTCTGCCGGGCGGCCAGGACTCTCGTTCGCGCCGGCGGCCACCCGAAAGAAGGAAGATCCTCCAAAGCGCGTGGGGCCGGCCAGTTGGAGCAGCAATTTCCTCAAATTTCCCCAACTCTAACGGTGCTCGCGGTTGGACCGCGGCAGCATTTAAAAATTAATTCCACACCACCGATAATTCGATTATGCTAACTGCGCACCATAGCGGAAGGCAAATTGATGGTGGGGAACCGCCGGCAAAATTGGGCCCGGGACTTTCCGGGCCGCAAGGGCCGGGCAATCACACGCACACAAGGGCGAGAGTCGGCCGGCCGAGAGCAGGCCACGAAAGCGAAACGATCGGGAACTGGGAAGGAATGTAATTTATGTGTTTTTAGGTGTAATTTTTGGTGCACCGCTTCACTCGCACTTTGCTCGCACGGATTCCTGCGATGCCTGCTCGGCCGAGTGCCCATGGCCAAGGGTCCCGGCCCCTTTCGGGTGGACGAGAAGAAATTGCCAATTGGGCGGCCCTGGTTAGTCGGGCTCGGACGGCCTGCCATCGGCCATCGTCTTCTGTTTCGGGTGCCCTCCCATTGAAACGCATAATTCGCCATCGGATGGTGGTGTCGGCGGGGAAATTCCAGTGAATTATGTTCCGCCGGTTGACAGCGGGCGACGTTTCAAGGATGGGCCGCATTTTCGCAACTCCGTCAACGCAGGACCCTCGGTTGGCTTGAGTTCCAACTTCGCTCTCGATTTCGTGGCACCGTCGTGGCCCTTGTGGATGAATCAATTTTCAGCTCTGGTGCGCGCCCGTCTGTATGTGTGTGTTTGTGATTAAAACAATTAAAGGCGATCGACAATAAATTTTAAAAAGAACGTTCAGTTCCTTCCCGCCCCGGGAACCGATCACTGTAATTTTGGCAAATAAATAAATTGCATCGCCGGCAAGCAGGCGGACCGGCCCGTCGGAAGGTGATCCTGGTCCGATCGGATCGGTTTTCGTGCGTGTGTGTGCTGTCCTAGAACTGTCAAAACGCACGAGAATTATGTGACGTGATATTTATTTTGCTCCAAATAAACAATCTCACCCGACGCGAGCCCTATAATTGATTCCCACTTCCCAGCTCGGGCCCCCGTTCGGTCGCTCGTTCGCCACACAAAACACTGGGCCCGCTTTCACCACACTCCCGATACGGCCTCCCGATTGGGCCATCGAAAACGCGGCCGGCGAAAGGTGAGAACTTCGCGGTATCGCTGCTACCGGAGATTTATGCAGAATACACCCCAGAATCGGTGGTCCTGTGTCGCCCATTCGCGAACTTTTTACCTCTTAATTAGTGCCGCATTGAAAGCGACAGTGCGAAATTTTAGTTCCCATGCTCGGCTACGGTTGGCAGCTTTCAGAGAGCCTTTAACCGAGTGTTAACTGACAGCTCAATGGCAGTCCACAGGGAACCTGGGGCCAGCTCACCGAAAACCGGAGGTTGGGTTGAAATGTTTACATCGAATCCCTTTCGGAATCGAAGCCTCCGGCGACAGCAGGCAGGAATCCTTGCTGGAAGATCCTGTGTGGACCATCAGGACCCTAACTTTAAACTACCTGGGCAAGTAGTACAGAAAGTCGAAAGTTTTCAATATCGGCCCAAAATCCAAGATCGACCTACGTGCCCGGATCAAGACAGACATGTGCTGCCTTTGCCAGTTTAAGGAATATCTGGCGATCAGATCAGCTGCCGAATCAAGATCCGAATTTTGGCAGTACCAACGTGAATTTAGACGCCAGCGAAACGTGCTGTCGGATTGTAGCAACCGCAAGGACATTCCAGAGAACCGTCTCCAGTGGAAGTCTTCTACATCGGCACCATTAAGGGTGTCCAGGAATCATGACTGACTGACTTAGTGTTTAGTTTACGACAACATAACGGCCCGTTAGGGCGGCTCGATGGTATTCACCAACACCAACCGTCGGGTTGGTCCATCTTCGCCCTTATATCAAAGCGCGCGCACCACTTCCAGGTCGCCGGCAAACAAAGGCCTAAAACCAAAACCGTACCACAGGCCGCACCGAACGAAAGATCTAATCGAGCGGCCAAGTGACGAACCGTGCGGAACAAATTAGCGGGACGTACGATGGTAAGGCGGCGGAACCGAGGAGACGCAACGGGACCACGAACCCGCGGGACAGCAACAAAGATCAATATTTTGCCAACTAAATAGAAAGTGTCGAGCGACCCGGCGGCGGCCCCGCGGGCGTGAAAATCAAATTGACCAGCCCCCCACCCCCCAACCCCTTCTGCCGGTGGCTGGGTAATTTTGCCGCCCCGAAGAGAACTCCCCATGCCGTTGCCGCGCCGCGGTGAGTCACGCGGCACGGCCACAGATTGGAAGATCGGAAAATTTCGCTTAATTTTCGCTCCGTTCCCGGCGCGATTATCGTTAGTTTTATTGTTATTAAAGTATAACTGCCGCGCGAAGGGTGCGTCCGACGGTCGCCTGGCTGGCAAGCACCGTGGCAAGCGAGAGGACACCTCTCGGTGGACTCGGTGGCCCGTTCTCGACCGACCTGACGATGATCTCGGCTCGCCGTCGAAGGCGAAATAACCATTAATGAAAATGCGCCTGTTTATGGGCAGCGGCCAGGGCGTTCGGGTGAATTTATTTGCGGTGGCCACACGGGGCCCCACAACAGGGCCGGGCCGTGCTGGCAGGACCGATTGCATAAGTTCCGCGGCGGCCGCACAGCCTATTTGTCGCGCGGGATGAAAAGAAAGGCTTCGGTAAACGGTTGCCATTTGCGCTCCGTTCGGTGGGGACACCCAATTTCGCTGCTAATCACGCAATCGCTACCACCACCCTGGGAACCACGCGGACTTTGTGGGGGGATCCCCAGTCCGCAGGCCGCAACAGTGGGAGGATCATCATCGGCCAGCCCCATGCGTGCTCCCGGGAGCTCGCAGGACCACCCATCGGCGGTGCGGCTACGCAAAACCGATGTCAACCATCAGACCCGTAGCATGTGTGTGTGTGTGTGTGTGGGGATGCGGGGCGCATCCCCGCATACCCCCCGCACAAAGCAAACAAATCGTTTTACAAATCTCCACGGCAGCGTCCCGGCGTTCCGGGGACATAGGGATCTCCCCGAGGGCCGACCCCGACGGCAATACATTTGCGCTGACAGCGCCCAGCCCCCCGCACGGAGGGTGCAACAAAATCGTGCTTTTCTCCTCTCCTCGGTGGTGTCACCGTCGTCTGCGCCGTTGTCACCCGGCGCTGTCGGCACCCGAAAAGGACGCCACATTCTCAGCCAGCGGCTCTCGACTCCGGGCGGGCAGCACCGAGACGATCGAAAGGTTAGGCTGATAGCGAGCGGTCGGTCGAGCGGCTGGCCTGGTGGCTGTCCCCTGGCCCCGCCGAGCACTCCCGCAACTCATCCCGCGATTCTCGTGCCGGTTTTCCTTCGGCCAGTCGTCTTGGTACGCAAATGGGCTCCTACCCTTCCCGCGGGTTGGCGCAATCGGTTGTGATTTTGACTTTTTTCCGCGAGATAACTCTCAACTGCTGCTGGTGGTGAACGCGTTCCCCCGGAAGCTGCGTGGTTTCCCGTGCCATTGTGCCGATCAAACGGCTGCACTCAAATCCGGACGGACGAAATAATAAACGACACACACAGGTCCGGACCCACGCATGGCCCCGGTAGACTGCTCGAATTATGCTCGAATTATGCTATAACTTTATTACATAAAAACTTGCCGGGGCCACGCCAGCCTTTCGAAATCAATTCTCTCGGTGGATCGCCTTCACCGGCTTATCGAATCGAAAAGAACCTACTCCGCTGCGCCACTTCATCTTCCACTCCACCCCATCGCTTCACGGGCCACACAATCGATCATCGATGGTATCGCTGGCCGGCCGGCCGGCCGGCGCCATAACGTCCCGAGCCAACAATCCGTTTTTCCGGTTCATTGATTTTTATAACTCTATTTACAAATTGGCCGAGCCGAGCGTAGCCCTCGCAGTCCGGGCGGGCCCAGCCTGATAAGCCCTCAGCCCGTTTGCTCGGAGATCCCGGCCATCCGATAGCGTCCGGGCATCGGCCCCCGAGTCGGCTTAACCGAGAGCATAGAACCGGTGCGGTGCCGGGATGCGCCGCCCACGGCCCGCGGCTCTAGAGCCCGGTCAAGGAAGTAAAAGTTGGCCCCTTATCGGGTTTCTGCATCGCGCTAGATGATCCGCTCCGGAGCCTCGAAGCATTGTTTTGTGTGCTTTTCCGACCCCGGCCCCGTTGCCCGGTGCACCCCGGGCTCCAGGGGCGTGTTTTATATTCAATTTCAAATCGCGGTCGGCAAAAGGTCCTGTACGCACCTGACGAAGCGCGGTGCATGATTTGTTGCACACACACACACCGGCACTAGCGCTCCATCCCGGCAGCAACCCAACGAACGAATCGGACTCTAATTATAGCGGTCCCTGCCAAGGCAAGGCACTTCCCGGATTTGGTCCCGAATCCACCGCTCGCCCGCCCGCTGCATCATCGTCACCACCGGCCAGTTATGTTGGGCCACCGTCGGCCCGGTCGGGGTGAGATTGATGCGGGGGCATCTCTCTATTGCTATCATTAAAAGTTTATTGTGTCAATTAGTGATTGCGAATTTTCGCTCACGACTGATTTATGACGCAGACAACCTTTGCCGCCGGCCGGCGGATCCCACCGAGCGGGCAGGTGGGACGGCTTTATAATGCGACGCGGGGCACCCGCAGCCCGCGATCGCCCGCGATTCTCGGCGATCGGTTCGGGCGGGAATTATTCTAATTTTATTGTATCGCGCACGGCGCAACGGCGGTCTCAGCATAATTTCTGCCAGCCGGCCGGCCAATGCAGGAAACACGGCGGGCGGAATTTGGATGTGGTTCGCCTTGGCCATGCCGTTGAACTCGCCCGAAAGCATAAGATGCTGGCGGCCGCGGCAGACCATCGATCATCTGCCTATAGTTCGCGGTCGGGTAATGTAGCCATTTCAATGTGCAACTCGCAAGCAGCTTTACGTCGGTGTACAAGTTGCAGCGCAGCATAATTGAATATCCTAGGTGAAATAAACGAACAAAAACCCAGGCCAATATCGAGGCTTCTCAGCGGGCGATCGGAACCGCGGACCGCGGAAAGTAATCACCGCGCCACGCATGCAATGGCCACCCGACTGATAAGTTATTGTTAATTGCCTATTTTATTATTTACTACTACGTCGCCCGGTGGGTAACTTTCCATTACTCTTTAATCGGCTTTTGGACGCCGTCGGTTAGCAAAATTCACGAAACTCACGAAAACGGCCCATTCAACATAACGAACGGCCGTGATCGATTGCTGTGCGCCCCGTGGCTTGCCACCGTTCGATAAGCTAATAAAATCAGTCCCTGAAACGCCCTGAACGAGGTAATTTAATGGCTCGTAAAATAATAAACCATTAAGAAAATGTTTAGACTGAATCATGCGTGCATTCGACATGGATTATTGAAAGCATAAGCAACACTATGGACCACGGAGGACAACGGAAACAAACGGTTCTAATTGAGTTTTCATCAAAATGGGATGCCTTTACGATGCAACAACGATTTTCCAGTACCCTCCGATCATTTTGGCAGTGTTTTGCTCAGTTTCTGTCTCCTTTCGGAAAGTTTGTGTGAAGTGACTAACGCATTTACAACTATTTTTGTTATATTCATTCTCTTCAAACACTTGTGCTTTTAATCAAACTGAACTGCCGTACAATATTCCGGACGAATATGCCCTGACGATTCCACTAGACACACCAAACTGAGCATAAAACACTTGACAGACATAAAAAATATGTCCATAATCTCCGCCTTCGACATCGGGTGCCCAATCCCGATCCATCGGGTCCATCCCAACCCAAGATTGTTGCGAATCGCCACCATAGACAAGTCAATTATGGCCTTGTGTTGGCGGACGGGTGTGTGGTTCCGCTTTATTGGTGTAAAATGGGGCACTCATCGGATCGGAGCGGCAACAAGAGAATCGAAGCAAAATGCTGATTGTCGTTGCTATCGATCATCGTTGCCAGTTCGGATGTGCGACCAATGCTATAAATCTGTGAAGCCCTCGAGTGTGCTCGAGAAGAGTGTCTTCTGCGACTGGCGGGGCGATCAAACGCCGATCTTCGGCAAGATCTGCAGCCAGATCTTCAGTTCGACGCAAACGGTCGTGCAGGCCATGGGGAGAGTAATTTATCGATTCAACCGTTCGTGTCCGTGTCACCAGGATCATGTCGCCGTGTGAGTAATTTGCTACCAGTGACACCGAGCTTCGCGCGGGGCGCTGCAACATTATGCGCAAAACATGCGCGCATGAAATAAAATCACATAAAGCCGGAACCAAGAAATGGCCCTGGGCGAACCTAGCCTTAAGAGAAATTGCAATTCAAATGCCGGAGAAAAGGGGTCCTAACCAGGTCCAGTTTCACGTTGACGCATCTAGAAGAGGATGGATGCCATTTAGTTGATGGGTCGTCCGATATAAATGGCTTCCGAACGCAACCCTTTACCAAGTGCGAACCCAAATTCCTGATCTGCCTACACGATCACATGGAATAAAACATTTTACGGAGCGCTTAGTCGTTTTGCCGGCTGATCGAATGCCTCTACTTTAAACATCGGAGACCGGGGACGAAGTTGACCGAGGATGCCTGTTTTCCGCACATGTTACTACCGAACCACGTTTCATCGTTGGTTCGAATGCTTCCACCGGAGCAGACAGCCAGACCGTTGGAAGTCTTGGTGGTGGGGTGCGGGGGTCGGACTCCACTCTTAAGTCTAGGATCGAATGTTCCCCCAGGTTCCATTCCGAAGACAGATCATTACAAATTAATCTCACACGTAAGACGGCCATGGCGGAGCAGTCACTCGCACTGACGCTCAATGGAAACTGCAATCTTGTGGGGCAAACACACTAACATCATCGACCGTGCGTCGCCTCGGGCCGCGTTGCGATGCTCCTCGAGAGTGTTATAAATAATTTTCCCAAATGTGTGATATTGGCGATCGTTCGCGTCACAACATCATCCCGACGGCTCTGCCAGACAGCGCGGCTACAGTCGACAGTGCGTACGAGACGCACTCGATAATCTCGCTCTGGACTTACTCTGGGCTGCTGCAGAGTCCGCCGACATATGCGGCCTCACTAACGAGCCAGCCAGTCTGGTAAATCTGCAATGTCCAATGTGACGATTTCATTGCACGCCCGTTTTATGGTGGGAAACCGAAACACAGCGTGCATTAGTGAATCACCCTTTCGATGCTGCGCCGATGTCATGGCGGGCCCACAGGTTGCTGGTCCTATTGGTCCACGCTGCATTCGCAGTTTTGGTTCGATTAACTTTCACCGACTCCTACCCCCACGGGGGGAAGCCGCATGTTTTCCGTGCAGGTTTCCAGGTAAACCTTACAGTTTCGTCATGCCTGTCAAAGGCGGGGGGAAGACTTTTCTTTTCTGTATTACTGATCGGTGGGATGTGGGAAAAAAGAAACCTCTATTCGAGGTCCTCCCACAAAACGTGACTCTCGGGTTAGGCGCCGGCCCTTCCAAAGCTTGGCGGAAAACAACCAAGATGGTAACCACGACCTGAGTCTCGTAACTTTCCCGTAGAGTAGGCGTGTTTTTTGCACATCGCTCCACACGAACGGACGCACAATGCGGCGCAATGATTTCTTTTAATGTTTTAACAGGACTTCCTTGAGGTATATAAATTAATTACTGTGTTGATGTCTGCCAGTCAAGCGAAGCTGCTATTCTCATTATTCAACCTGCTAAAAAGAAATTCGATCTGCGTTTTGCGATGCCTAGTTGAGATTAAAACAAGCAACAAGCGTTCATTGATATATTGTTTTCCCACAACCTCATTGCGAACTCATTCAACTGTCATTTGAACACCTATTGTAAGAAATATTTCGTGGTGAAATATTTCACCCATACACAAAAGTATCCAACACGGCAGTATAAACACAGCGTACCGGTTAGCATCCTCTGCTGTCACAAACGTAGCTTGGGCGCAAATTCGTGTTTTATCCTGTATTTGAGCGCAAGCATGAACGATAGTTGTAGGTTTTTTTGTGAATAAATTGTTGAAAATCCTTGTACAATGTTACATTTTCGCGTCCTTACCTGTTTACAGTTGGTGCTGGTGGATTCAACGCAACGGCGGCCGGGGGAGCCGAGTCGGAAAGCAAATCCGAGGGAGTGCTGCCCCTCGTCATAAAACAGATTCTGAAATCGCCAGACAGTGGAATAACGATGTTCGGTCATCACTACACAATGATCACAATCGTGGCAATCGTTCGCAAAGTCGAATACGCCTCCACCAACGTAACCTATCAGTTGGAGGATCACACGGGTATGTAGTCTCGAAATGTTCCGGATCAAACTTTGCCTAACTGTTTCTACCTCGTTCTCCGTCGTCGTCGATCGGTTCGCACGATCAAAACAGGAAGGATCAATGCCCATTACTGGGTGGACGACAATGCTCCTAACAGCACACCGACCGTCGTACCAAACTCGTACGCCAGGGTCGTAGGCTCCGTGCGCAATCAGGACGGCAGCAAGGTTATTATGATATTTAAAATTGATCAGGTCAACTCACCGAACGAATGTACGACCCATTTGCTCGAAGTGCTGCACGCACGGTACAAGTTAGAGGAACAATACAAACGCAAAGTCGAACTGGGGGCGAACACGAACGCCAATGCCGCTTCGAACGGTGGCTTCATGGAAACAGATTCGGTGGGCGCTTCGCTCGGTTTGAACGGGAAACAGTTGGCCGTATATAAGGCGATCAAAAGCCATGTGTCCGCAATCGGAATCGACCGAAAGGAGTTGCAGGACAAATTTAGCCACATCAACAGTTCGGAAATGGCGTAAGTAAAGCACTACCTTTCGACCGCGGGAAGTGCATCACGAATCTAACGAAGCCTCTTCTTTCACAGAACCATCATGGATGAACTGATCGGAGAAGGAATGATATACTCAACCATTGATGGTGACCATTTCCTGTGTGTTGATGCTTAAGTTACCCTTTCTAATGAACATTCTGTGTCATGAGCAACAACAATAAACACGTTTACCTTTCTCCTGCTAATTGTGCTTTTGTCATACTTTCGTTGTTCTTTTATTCCAACTCTATATAATAATCAAGATAAATATTTGCGTTGAAATTTATTCCAATGCAATGTTGACTTGTGAACTATGCGCTATTGCGCTATACACACTTTGTTTTACAATCGATCGTCTTTTTTCGCCCTTAACTAGCTCTTCTACGACTCCGAATTCTCAATCCGTTTATTTTCATGCCGTCTCATGATATGCCTATCCAGACTAGTCTTTCCTTTTATATGCATACCACAGTAGGCACATTCTAATCTGTTGTTTCCGTGAACATAATTCATATGACATCTGAATGCGTTCGCGTTATCAAATTCTTTGCCACAGAATTTACAATTATACTTTGGAGTGTTTTCCCCATGAGATAGAAGATGGAGCGAGAGTGCACGCTTTCGTTTGAAGCGATTGCCGCAGATATCACACTTAAACTTAGCAGCATCGTGTTTCTCTAGCATGTGTTGTTTGAAAGAGACTGCACCGCCGTACGACTCCTTGCAATATCTACATTTTTTTACTCGATGCGCGAAGAGATGATCAGTAAGCATATACTCACGGGGAAACTTTTTGGAACAATACTTGCATCGATGGATCAGTTTGTCATTTGCAGGATGATTTCTTATCTTGTGTCCATACAAGGCATTGGAGGAGTTGAAACCCTTGTTGCACACATGACAAATCAACATTTTGATTTTCCGGTTTGGTGGTACAATTGACGATACAATTGAAGCTGGAAGTTTCTCGAGAACAATCCAACATTCTGGAAGGAACACCGAGTTAGGGGTGGAATTTGCAGTGCGATCGAGAGTCGAATTGCTGCTTGTAGATTCGCAGGTGTTCTGTTCTTTGCATTCTTCTTCTTCTTCCATCGTTTCCGGTGAGCCCCAATTCTCCGTATCTATTTGAACCATGTTGTTTGTCCATGTGTCGCTGTTTGAAAACTCTGCGGCAAACTCTTGATTCTCATCATCGGACAACTCGGGCAGCTCCTGCTTTTCTATGTCTATTTCATCGTAGATGTTCTCTGTGCAACTGTTGATAATTGGTTCGAGGTTGTGTCCACTGGATAACTCGGTCAGTTCCTGCTGTTCTACGTCTATTTTATCGTATATGTGCTCTTTAGAGTTGCCGGTGACAGGTTCTCCGCTGTCTTCATCAAGCCACTCGGGTGTCTCGGATCCATCGGTACTGTGGACGTTGTTTTTGACGGCAGCTAGCTCCATTTGCGATGTTTGCCATATGATGTTTGAGTGAACCCGTGCCGAGAAGGAATGGAATGTTCCAATCGTAGTTTTACATTCCGGGCACGCCAATACTGGGATGCGCCATTCAAAGTCCTTCTGAAATTAAATAAAAGCGAATGAAACGTAAACATTAGCACCCATTCGTTCAATTCATATGGAAGGATCGGATGAATGTTTAACTTACCCAAAAAGGAAACACATCCTTTAATATCTGCTCATCATCGAAAGCGCTTCGTGTATTGGGACACGACCGTAAGCAAAACCGGCACAAATCACTAGCCATCGTTTTACGTACTGAAACCTCACAATTCTGTTTGGAGAAGATCTCAGGAAACACCAAACATCCACATCGAACAAATTTCAACGATTTACTGGTTTCTTAGCCCAGCGTGGTTAGAGATTGCCGTACAAATAATTTCGACCAATCAGCGACCGTTTGTGTGTTTATTTATATCGTTTGGTTTGACAGCTGCGAAGGTTGTTACAGGCTGCGGTGAACACTTTTAACAACGAACGATATTGACGATAGAAACGATTTATTGACGATAGCTATATCTATAAAATCTATATAAAAACAATGATGCTCCACAAAATTACAACTCTTGCACCAAATTTGTCTTGATTGGACTTTAACAGCCTTAATTGTACTTTAACGATGAGCGCATCCGATTGTCTTTCTATACCAAAGTTCTTTTTCTACTGTCTTTAACAACACTTCCTATCATTGACAGTTAATTTTTGAACAGACGCCGGCGTAAACAAAACAAGTAGCTCCCAAAAAATAGTGTTTGTTCGTGAGAAATTATTGTTGAAAACATTAATGTAAGAAACTATGTAGTGTGCATTGCATGATTCGCAAAAATGCTTTCCTATCGCTGGTCCATATATCAATTCGAATGATCGTAAAATGGTGCTTGCAGAATTGGCAGGAGCTATCCATGGCTTCTTTCTATTGCTGTTTCAATTCTTACAAATAAGTGCCTACGTCGGATACCTGCTGTTTTGCGCCATTTACTGGGTGGCATCTTTGGCGGGTTCCTGCGCAAAAACCGTACAGCTCGTCGTTACCGTTGTATATGAGGACAACCGACAACTGGTGGAAGATGCAAAAGCTGTGCTCATCGGTTTACCGGAAGTGCTCTACGACAATTGTAGTGCCTTGTACACGATCTATTGCCGCCTGGTGGAGTCATTGCAGAAAACAGTCCAAGGAGCTAGATCCTATCCGGTGCTGGCAGCAGATTTATTGAAGGGGGCTGTTATCATTTTTGGAGAAGCGATCTGGTTACTAGCTTCCTTGCCCTTTAAGTTCGTGGGAACTGTCGTGCACGGCTTTCAAGAAGTATGTATGTACGGCTCCGATTTACTGATTTCCTTCGTTCGATACATGATCGTAGATGTGCCACTGGAAGCAGCTTTCGGATTGGCGGTTGTCATTCATGCTTATTTCAATCCGGTGGCTACAAAGCGCCTTCTCAAATGTGTGCTCCAACTCTCGTACTACTTTATTCGACGCTGTATGTTAATTCCTTTGCCACAAATATATCGGTTTCTGCGGAGCAAAAGCCGCACCCTATTGTTGCAATGCTGCCAAATACTCTACATTGCAATTGTCTACACTGTGACACTTTATGAACGCAGTTTACGACCGTTTGTGCGAGGCCTAAGAAATCCTATCGCCCTCCGGCCAATCCAGCAGCCGAGCGAAACGTCAGAAACACCAAGACGCGTTCCGGTTCGCTCGAAAACACCGAACAGCATCGGTACATGCATCATTTGTGAAGACAACATGCGTTCCGTTGCCTTCGTACCCTGTGGTCACCTCTGCACCTGCCGGCAGTGCGCCATAAATTTAGCCGACTACGATAGCATGTGTCCGGTGTGCCGGAGGTATATTGAGCACAACCTCATCATCTACACCTGAAAATGAATCTTCGCGATTGACTGGCAAATAGACTGAACAAGGACCAACGGATCCCCTTAGCAGATTTAGAGGCTACAACATTTTTACGCATCGTATCATAGTCGCAGCACAAGAAGGATAATTGATTTTACCTCAAATCGAAACGATACCGACATTCTCCAACCGCACCGCGAAGAACCACCCGCAGAGTACATGTAAGTTGTCTTTTAAACAGAATATGACCAACCGGTTCTAACAATGGTTTGTTTATTGAACAATTCCTTACACTAGTCTACAGATTGCACAGTTTGGAACTGATGCTTAAGCACTGGCAACCGCATCCGGTGGCGCACACATCGTACCGCTCGAACCAAATCCGCATGTGAGCGGTGTGTCCACCGTGGCCACACTGCAGGCAGGCGTTGGCAGCTCCGCGCACTGGCAACCGACACAGACTGCAGTATAGTACGGGTTTCTTGCAAGTGGCACATGCCGGTGCACCAACGCGACAGCAGTGCAAGCACTCCGTCACAAACTCCACGCATCGCGGGGTGTCCACGTAGCTCGACAGGAACTTGAGCACCTTAGCACGGGGAACGAGAAGTCCCCAACGGTAGAGCATTTCTGCGTAGCTGCGCCGAAAGTTATCGTACAGGTAACGATTGCTGTCCCCGAGGAGGCCACGATTGATATCTCCAAACTGGGCACTCGATGAGCTGCCTCCCGTGGCACCGTTCGCACCTAGCAGTCTAAAATCGTCCAACGAATCGGACCACGAGTTGCTGCGCAAGTGCTTTAGCTGTTGGGCCAACATCCAGCCCTGATTGACGGAGGAAGACGACGATGTATCCACTGGCAAAATCGTGTGATAAGGGGATCCACTTGGCTACAGAACCATTGCCAGCGTCCCGCCGGAGAATGAGAAAAATGACAAAGAAGCGAAACAAATAATATTAGTATATCTTCGCACGCTGGCGGACGCAGGAAATCCGAGATACACGTATGTTGAGCAAAGCATTTGACGACACGAGCACACGGGAACGACAGACAAGCGTATAGCAGCGTAGCGAAGCATCGGAGAGGTGGACCTGGACAATGTACAATGAAATTTCCCACGCGGGCGGATTTTGACGGTCATCTAAAAACCTGCTAAGTTAAAAAAAACGAGGAACTGAGATAATCAGGATCTTGCATGCAGGTAGCGGACAATTATTTGGGCTGCGAAGGCGCACATAAATGGGAACGAAAGTCGAAGAAACAACATAACAAAGGCAAAGAAGCACATAACGCAGCGCAAATGAATGAAATTCGGTAAGATTAGTAACAAAAAGGTTTTCCATGTTCCATAAAGCACACAGACACACGTGGCGACCAAAGGAATTGCGCACCACATAGAGGGTCACTATCGCCATCAAACGTTTCGTCCATGGTACGAAGGTTTAGTTTTAGTATACGAGCACCCACTGAGACACTCACAAAACCGGATACCAGATGGGGTGGAAGAGCTGATTGGATTTACCTTTATCTTTCGATGACCGCTAAGTAAGTGCTATAATGAGTTTAAGGAAAGAAACAATTAAAAAGCTAACAGGAAAAAAAACAGATGTGATGATAACATAAACATACTGGCCATGCTGGCCCGTACCAGCAATGCAGGCCTGAACTAAGACCTCTTACAAACTACAGAGTGAAAGGAAAAGGTTCAACAACGATTCTAGAACCGAGATGTTGTAGTTGATGTGTAAGTTAAGAGATACTCTTCGTTCATGTGTATCACGCGCGTGGATACGCTCCACCGTTAGGGTTAAAGTACAGCAATGCACAGGTGTACTGAACGACCCGAGTTATTGACTAAAATTCTGTCCCCCAACAAAGGTTACGATCATGAGTGAATATGGAATAAAACAAGAAAACAATTCAAAGGAGATTCATAACACGGTTTTGTTAATCTGATTTGTAAATAAGACTTAACTACGAGTTGAAATGCGGTCGGTAGTGATACGGTGACAAATTTGCAATCAACATGATGTCCTTCGAATTGTTCTCTCATAAACCCTGGGTACTGTTGGAACGAATTGGATTAAAATTCATAAGCAAAACCATAGTTATTCCATTACCCATTAATAAAAAGAAAAGAGCTTCGATCAATTACAGAAACCAAAATAAAACAAAAGTTGCGCTGTGGCGAATGACCCTTTTGCAACTAAATTGGTATTGAATAATCAGATTCGCACACACATAGATTCGTGTTTCTCTAAAGCGCGTGCCCGTGTAGTATGCGAATCCAAAATACAAACGCACACACATATGGCGATCCAAAAGGACTGGCAAATTGTAAGAGACTTACGCTTTGATTGATCGATTTGCTGCTTGAACTCGAGCTCATAGAAAGCTCGAGCGCTGAAGGGCAGTGGCGCCCAAAGGCACAGCAAAGCATGGCCGCCGTCTGAATGTCGTGGATGCGCGCAAAATGAAGAATGCTGCGAAAACCAAACGAACGATATTAGCAAAAGGAGTACATCGGGCGAGCAAAGTGTAAAGCTTCCTCTGCAAAGTCTACGCACAGCGATTCGAGCAGGCTCTTGGCGAATGGATTCTGGGCGCACAGCATATCGTCGTCCGGCTCGAAGTCTGTTCCCGGTTGTGCGATCATTTCCGCCAGCGACCAGCACTGCACCAGATCGATACGACCGCATCGTTCCGCAGCGGCCCGATTTTGCCGACACATCTCAGCCACGTTCGTCGTCGAGATGACGTAGCTTTCGGCCAGCTCACGGCTCACGTATAGTATTTTCGATACGTCGTACACGTGCACGGCCGCCACATTCGCTTTTGCCGATGTACCGCGATGCCGAGACGATTTCTATTGTACGTGCAACGATAGTGTTAGCAGAAAGCGAGAGGAAAGAATTGCTCATGATCATGGGACATACCCGGTCCGGAAGGTAAAACGAGGACGTGCTGGGATCGCGATGTGCGTAAAGTATCGGTTGCGATCCCATCACGTTGCCAAGGTAACCACCACTCAGTGCCGACAATGCTCTGGGTGTAGTATTTTGTTGTTGCTTTAGGGTGATTCGCTTCGTGTGAAGTGGCCGCGCAAATGTCACCAGCATTCCCACCTGACAGAACCGTACGCCGGACGTTTTTGGGAAGGGCACGCAGGCATCATGTAGGACACTGCTAAGCGCTCCCTCCAGTCTAGGTGATTGCATTCGCAGGTGGCGGTCCCCGTTGCTTGCGGATGACTTCTTTAGATGCGTCACCAGCGCACGCAGGCACTGCTCAAGACAAGTGCGACCTTTCTTTACCCGTTGGCTGGCCGTCGTACGGAGCACTTTCATCAGTGCCACGGATAGCGCGTCGTCGAGCGACGTGCCCTGGCAGTAGTGAAACTCCGGCATAATCCCATTGTTTGGGTAGAGCGAGGGAAAGTTCACCTGAAGCATGATCACGTAACCGTTGACGGAGATGCGCACGGTAGCGGTGCGCTTAGTCGGATCCAGCACCTCGATGTCGATGTGTGGGATGTTGGGGTTAAGGAGCGAGAACTCATGCTGCAGCGAAACCGACGGTTGCTTCTCTCGCAGCGGAGATTTGGGACCGGCCAGTTGCTTTCCGGCACTAGCACTTCCTGCCAATGCGGGTACGGTGTTACTTGCTTCCTCGATCACTAGCCCATCATCGTCGTCCGTTGCAGGGTAACGTTCGCACAGTTTGCGTACTTCCTCATCAATGCGCCAGATGCGTATTGTTTGATCGCGCGACCAGGTGATCAACTCAGGATCATAGATTTCCTTACGGCCCCAGGCGAAATCGAGCACCACGTCCGTGTGCCCGACTAGTGCGCAGATCGGTGCGTCCTGTTTCGAGTTGTTCCACATGAGAAGGCTGTTATCGCCGCGACCCTGCTGCGGAACGCTTGTCGTGACGAGCCCGTCGGCGAACGGTGTGTAGCGCGCGCGCCACACCGGGCACGAGGTGGTGATGATTTTTTCCGCCCGACGCGGATTATTGATGTCGAAGTACTTCACTGTACCGTCTTGGCTGGCGGTCGACAGACTCGTCTCGTGATCGTGACTCCAGTTGATGCCGTGTATCCGCGAAAGATGCGCCGTTATGTATTGCACCGGACAGGAGCCCTTGCGTTGGTCCCAGATGCGCAGGTCGCCATCGTGCGCGGTGGCTACCAAGTTCCCCGAGACCCGATTAAAGCCCACCTGACTGGCCCCGGACATACAGACGGCACTCAACGACAGTACAGGCTTCTTTGCATCCCGCAGGTCCCACAGATGCGTGAACGTGTCGATCGAGCAGCTGGCAAGTAGGGGAGGCCCCTTCGAGTGCCAGTCAATGTCCGTAATCATTCGGGTGTGCGCTCGAAGCGAGTGCTTCAGGGTTGGTTCACCGGAGCGCCACGTGACGACCTCGATCTGCTGGCAGGTCGCAATCGCACAGTACTCCTGGCTGTTCTGGCAAATGGCCCACTCGGCCGCGGTCACTTCGTACTTCGATAGGCGCGGAAAAATGCGCAGTCCGCACGCTTCGATCGATTCATCGCACGATCGCACACCGCTGCCGTCGGTTGCTTCGTAATCACGCAGGGATTGTAGCGCCAGCAGACGCCGTCCGGCCAGCAAGATCCATTTGCCCGACCAATCGACGGACATAACATTGGCTTGAAGATCTCGGTACTCGCGAACCCAGGCACTTTTGCGCTGCAAACATAGCGGTTCGCTGCCCGTGGCACCGCCCACCCCAACTAAGCCACCCAAACTGGCCCCGGCACGAGATTCGCTAAATGATGACATCTTACAGGCGCGCACCGACCGTTACTCCATCGTCAGCCTCAGCCTCAGTTTCTTCGTGTGTAAAGCAAATTCAATCCAACAATTCGAACGAAAGGATTGTTTATGTTTCTTATCAAAATCTTCTCTCAAATCATTTGACACATTCTGTCCGAACTGCATTACGCCATATCGTGCGAAGGTGTAATGGGCGCTCTGTGGTGTAATGAATAAGGTTGGAAAAAACGTTTTTAACGTATCATTTATGCTAAATCCACTTCAACTGTATAAAGTAGGCGTAATAGAATTATTAGAGCAACTTAGACAATCATAGATTTCCAAGAAATGCTAATGTTATGTTGTAAACGCGCTGTCATTTTGCTTCATGTTTGGCATGTGGAGTTCGATACTGTCAGTCACGGTTCGCGGAAATCTATAATTGGTGAAGCACCCCAAACAATTGCCCCTACCTTATAAAGCTAAACTAACTTCAATTTATGCTTGTGAATCGCGCAGTGCGTACCGCAATCATATGGTTGAAAGCCACGACGAAATAACTCTCTCCTATCTTGTTTGATTCGGTTTCCGGGCATCCAAAAATGCCTCACGGAAGAAGGAAGATTGCGTTCAGTGGCAAGCAGAAAAAGCAACAATTGGTGGCCAAAAAACAGGCCAAATGTAAGTAGTTCGAAGGGTGCTCCAGGAGTAGCGTCGGTTTGCTCTCGGTCTCTGGTTCTCCTTATCGAATAACCCGCACCCGTAGGTAGCACTTCGCAAAATGTGGTACGCAAGCTGCGGGACGATGAGTCGAGTGACATCAGCGAGGACAGCGATATGCCTCGGACATTCGGGGAGAACATCGAAAAGCTTAACATGCAACCGCTGAAGGATCCACGCAGCAAAAGCAACCGATACGTGCTACAATTTCACCGCGAAACGGCCAAGGAGTTGCGCGAGCTCAAAGAGGAGGCTCACAAGCCGCTCGTTCACCAAAGTGAACAGGAAATGGAACTGGGCGACAGTTACTTCCGAGATTACGATTTCCCCAAGCGACCCAAATGGAGCTATGAGATGTCGAAAGAGCAGCTGGATGGCAACGAAAACCGATACTTTTTTGTAAGATTTTGTCGTAGAGTTTTGATTGCATTTTAAGAATGATTATTTCCATGTTCATAGAAATACGTTACGTTGCTGGAGAAAACCCATTACGACGATATGAAATCGTTAAGCTTCTGTGAGCTAAACCTGGAAACGTGGAGGCAACTGTGGCGTGTTTTGGAGCTTTCAGACATTGTGCTTACCATTGTCGATTGCCGATTTCCTGTACGGGTCCAAAATGAGTGTATGGCTTTCCAAACTGCATATGAAAGAATGATTGTGTTTTATCTTCGCAGACATTGATGTTTCCTCCGTCCCTGTACCGCTACGTAACCGAAGAACTGGGCAAAGGCATGATCTTGGTGATCAATAAAATCGATTTGGTGGCTCCGGAGGTTGTGCTTGCGTGGAGGCGTTACTTTGAGGAAAAGTACCCCCAAATCCAGGTGGTGCTCTTTACCTCCTATCCGTCGTACAACCTGTGCGGCAAGCAGGAGAGCAAGCACGGGCTAAAGATTCGGCGAAGACGTGGTCGCATGCGAATGGCAGCAGAAGGTTCTCTGCAAATTTACGAAGTATGTCGCCGGTACGTAGGAAATGATGTCGATTTGGATTCCTGGGAGAGAAAAATACTAGAAGAACGCAACGCACCGATGGAGGTGGATGGCGCCGAGGAGGACGAAAAACTAATCGCCGAAAGCACGCATGAGGAGGAGAAAGATTTCGCGTTCGAAGAGCACGTAAAGTTCAAGAACGGTGTGCTGACGATCGGATGCGTCGGTTATCCGAACGTCGGCAAGTCGTCCTTGCTGAACGCGGTCATGGGTAGGAAGGTGGTCAGTGTCAGTCGGACGCCTGGCCACACAAAACACTTCCAGACAATTTTTCTCACCAACACCGTGCGGTTGTGCGACTGTCCTGGATTGGTGTTTCCTTCTGCAACGCCACGCCGTCTACAGGTGCTCATGGGCAGCTATCCGATTGCGCAGCTCCGTGAACCGTACGCTTCCGTGCGTTTTATAGCCGAGCGTATCGACCTGTGTCAGCTGCTCTCGCTGAAGCATCCCGAAGGCGAAAAGCATTCTGTGTGGTCTGCGACCGACATCTGCGATGCTTGGGCTCTCAAACGTGGCTTTCTGACCGCAAAATCGGGGCGCCCAGACACCTACCGTGCAGCAAACAGTATTCTGCGGATGGCGTTGGATGGAAAAATAACACTTTCCTTGAAACCGGTCGGATACCATCAGCAGAAAAAAGCCCTAGCTGACGATCCGGAGCTGGCGCGAGTAAAGGAGATACAGGCCATAGTCGAAAACGAAGGCAAAGAGGATGACGATGATTGTTTTTCCGATACCGACACGGAGGATGTTGCGGGAGCTAGTAATGATGGGGATAATGAAGAGGATGAAGATCCCAACTCGACGACTTCACCTCCGGCCAGTTCCAGTAGTGTTAATCCATTTGAATTGCTTGTCGGTCGCGAGTAAAATTTCTTTTCCTTTATCTTACGACCACTCATATTTGTACCCAGTTTGTTGCTTCGCTTTTAATAAATGGTTCTTCGATTAATTTGTTCTGTCTCGTAGTAATATCCTAAAATGTTTGGTTTTAAGATTTCCTCTCCATTTTGTCAAAATACGGAAACAAACGAGTTTTTAATTACCGTTTGTCTTTACCTTTTTTCTCTTGCATTGCTTAACATTTTATTGTTGGGATCTATCGAATTATTTTCGAGTATCATTCCATGAGATTACAGAACCGATACTTTCAGAAAATCTACATTTTTACTGTTCTGAAAATAAATTTATTTGGAGCACGTTCGCATGATAATCAATAGCCACTTCCTGTCAGCGTCAAACTGTCACATTTTGTACCAGCTTTTGACATTTGGCAATGCCGCCAACGTTAGCACGTTCGTCAGCGCCGAACTGACAAGTCCTCTTTCCGGCGAACGCCACTGTGAAACAGACGTGTTGAAAGTAAATAAGTAACAATTTTAGCTATTTCTTTTGGTAAAATGGTATCATTTCGTGAGTTAAAACGGAGCATCAGCCAGCAAGGACATTCAGTTTACAGGATGATGTTAATTTTTCGTTAATACACGATCCAAATCCTTGTGAACGAGTTAAAAAGGTCCATAGGGTATCTGCACGCTAGCGCAAGGAGCGATCCTCCGCTGTAGAGTTATATTAGTTTGTGACAGTGTGTCGGCTCGTTCATTTTGTTCTCAACCAGCCGTTCATACGCACGTGTCCGCAGACCGGCCTTCTATCCGATCCGATCTCTGTCGATGATTCTAAATTCCGAACAAAGATTTTTAAATTACCACACCGCCATCAAGTGATCAGCGACGAGAAGTTTAGCCGGTTTTCTGCGTTGTTGAATGTTCTAGTTGAGCTGAATGTGTTACCGCCTAGATACCGGGCTCTAATATCCGGTCGAGACCTACCTCGTGGCGAGGTGAGGTTACAAGTGATTTGCTTTTACTTTAAAGCGCGTGTACCCCTTTCTTCCGGTTATACAAACGCAGCACCATGGCTGACGAAGCGTTTGAAAACTTCGATGAGGATGCGCCTGTGGTGGCGGAACAGCCAGGCCAGGTGCTCGAGGAGGCTCCGGTCGTCATGCAGTCGGAGCTGCCCGAGATCAAGCTGTTTGGCCGATGGACTAGCGACGATATCGATATTTCCGACATTTCCGTATCGGTAAGTTACCCAAGCCCCTTACCACGTGTATAAGTGTGTGGGTATGTCATGACCAACGAACCGTCCCACGTTGCGATACCCAATTTCATCTCTCCGCAATGCTCGCTCCTTCCCCGCTTCGCAGGATTATATTGCCGTGAAGGAGAAGCACGCCAAGTTTCTTCCCCATTCGGCCGGCCGGTACGCTACCAAGCGCTTCCGCAAGGCCCAGTGCCCGATCGTCGAGCGTCTCACCAACTCGCTGATGATGAAGGGTCGCAACAACGGCAAGAAGCTGAAGGCGGTCCGAATCGTACGCCACGCGTTCGAAATCATGCATCTGCTGACGGGCGAAAACCCGCTCCAGATCGTGGTCCACGCAATCATCAACTCCGGACCTCGTGAAGACTCGACCCGTATCGGTCGTGCCGGTACCGTCCGTCGTCAGGCCGTCGATGTGTCGCCTCTGCGTCGCGTTAATCAGGTAAGAGCAAGGGGCAACGAATCCCACCTCCTCTGCAGCCATTGGCTTTTTCGATTCTAAATCAGGCATATTGTGTTGACTTGCTTGAAAAAGTCTATGTCTTCTGTCAATTCCAATAGAATCGAACAGCAAACACATGGTCTGATCGGACAGAAGCTGCGTTCCAAGTAATGCGATCACAGTGTGCCGGTTGATCTGTGACAGACGCACCCAAACACATACAAACTCAAAGGAGTGTAAATTATCGGAGTTCTGATGTTTTGGGTTTTTTTTTGCTTTTTACCGTAGGCCATCTGGTTGCTGTGCACTGGTGCTCGTGAAGCAGCATTCCGTAACATTAAGACGATTGCCGAATGCTTGGCTGATGAGTTGATTAACGCCGCTAAGGTAAGCTCTTTTTATGCACTGTTCGTAAGCATGTTTCGATTGTGGATTAGATTTACTCAAAATGACATCCATTTTGTTCCATTTCCCATTGTCATCTCGTGAACTTTTTTTGTCTGCGTGCTTTGCTATGCAATGATTTGGCGCCATGATTTTTGCATGTCCGCCGCTGCAGGGTTCATCGAACTCGTACGCCATCAAGAAGAAGGATGAACTGGAGCGTGTTGCCAAGTCCAACCGATAAGCAAAGACCGCTCATTCGTCGCTTCTTCGCGCACATGTCATCTGCGCCGTATCGGGGTTGTGTCCAGGTTTCCGGTTTTGCTTTCTTGTTTTTTCACTGTCTATCCGTGGAAATAGCCCTTAAATATCAGCCGAGTCGAGGTTGTGATGGTGCATCCTTGAAGTAATACCACTTGAAAGAGAAATACGGGATTTTTGTTCGTATTGTGTGACGCTGTCCTTGACACGGCGTTGCACACACACACACACACCATATAGAATGTATGGTGCCAATAAAAAAAAACTGGAAAAAAATATTCACCCGTTTACAATTAATTTTACAGTTCACGGCTTTTTGCAAGAACTGCGGGAAACGAAAGGGTCATTAGGGAAATGGAATTTTATTCTCTTCCTAACAGGATGAGTGCTGTGGAAAAAAGATCATCAAACGAAGGAACAGTTAACTAATAATGCTCTTCAAATAGATAAGGTGAGTGATTGTGCATTAACTTACTGAATCTATGTGAAACACCGTCCCTTTGAACTTTAATAAGCGGTATAGGCATCACCAGTACTTTTCAGTACTTGAGTAACCTTTACTTCTGTTCTTCTGGACGAGATCATGACTGAATATCTGCAAAGGGTTACGCTTCCTCATCGAAACTCTTTCGTGCAAATTCAGTTACAATAGTTCGTTATGCGTAAACCATCAAACGAACTAACATATTTTATTATCTTCGTAACAGATTCCGTTGTACGACTTCCAAGTGTGAGTGTTGGTACCTTCGCCTGCAGCACTGTCTATTGATTAAGGTAAATAGCAACTCCCCTTTTTTTCTTTTGTTGTCCAGCAATTTTATTAAGCTTTTTCCACATTCAATTCGATTGAGCAAGAAGTTTTGCTGGACAAAACTATTCGTTCTCAGGTATCTTGGGGTCTTGAGCTCATTTGAGACCCTGCATCGCACGATGTAACAACAAACAATCCATTTTGTGTTAACTCGGAATAAAAAACTCATATTTAGGAAACATTAAAAAATCTTTGTTTTCTCTTTCTAGATTACTGCGAATATGTTGTTACAATTGTTTAACCTGCCCTTGAAGTGGCCCTTCGCACAGGTAAGATATATATTTTTCATGTTTAATCACTTCGTACGAGTTAAGAGTCGCACATCACCATTCGTAGTGAAATAAATCCACATTCGCTTGCGAAAGGATATGGGCGACTAGAGCACCGTAAAGAACAGTAATTGTTTATTCTCGAATGTTTAAATGATAGATTCTTCTTACTACATTCATAAAGCTCATCGATAAATGAGTGTGGTCAATTGCGGAAGCTTTTCAATAATGTCTGTTTTTATTCATATTTCAGGTGGTTCTGGAAGTACTACTAGAGCGTAGGAATGTTTTCGGAAACGGTAAGAATCGAATTACATTGTTATTAATAGCCTCTGTCCGTCCAGCTTACTCGTAAGCGATATGATTGGAGCACTTCATTCCAAACAGTTCCACTATATGCTGGACAACAACAATAGTTGGTGCTTTGCAGGGTATTGAAGTGAATCTTGTTTACCCCTCATAAGACCAATAACACACTCCTCTTTACCGCTCTAACGGCATCGTGCGTGACAGACTTTGAATATTAATTTGTTGATGTGTGCTTTTCCTTGCAGATTGATGGTAGTCAAGATTAATCTATAATAGTTACGTGGTGTGACTAAAAAGGTAAGAAAGTTGGATATTATTTTTGTGGCAAAAGCAAATTTTGTGATGATTTTAGTACCGCCCCAGTCCGATGCAAGTGCAAAAGACGATTGGTAAAAAACCTGATAAATTTACAATGAAAATAATGTTTTTCCAGCACTGTTACCGATACAACACAGATCATTATTAATGTAGTTTTCTTTCTATTTTAGATCACGTAGGGCGCTTGCACGACAACAGGCAATTAAGTACCAAAATGAGGATTTCTAGAAAGGTGAGCATTGTTTTATCGTTAGAAAATCTTTTTGTGATGATTTCAGTACCGCCCCAGTCCAATGCAAGTACGCAAATGACGATACGGTATTATTCTGATATTTTAAATAAATTTATGACTCTTGTGTGAGTTATCATTCAAACGTTCGTGGTACTAAGGTTGGTTAACCTTTTTATCTCTGCTCTTTTCAGACATCTGAATCGTGCCCGATCTGCTCTCATCTCCAATACTACAAAAACTGTAACTTTAAAACATAAAACAGGTAAGCAATGCTATGTTGTAGCCAGCACATCTCCCTTCGGTCGTAGAATTAAGAAGTTCAAGAACTTAGAATTAGTAAGTTCTAAATGATGATCCTTTTTCAACAGTTATCCCTATCTTAGCTATAGTGCTGACGTCCTCAAATTCTGAATGTTTTAAAAAGTCATACCAAATACGAAACGTCAGGGAAGATGACAAATTTTATAGTTTTATTTTCCTATTCCAGAAAATGGTGCGCAACAAGACGATGACTTGATGGACAATGATTCGAGGTAAGTAAACGACCAAGACACACACACTTATCTGAAATGCTATCGGAGTGCTACGAAACATGATGATTTTAAAACATATACGCATTAAGGGGTCAGAATGTTCATTGTTGAAAATTAAGTTACCCAGACTTGCCCTATCTGATAAGCACTGTGCACTGCATATGTTTCAACACTATTCATGTTAAGTTCTTATGTCCGGCCGTGACTAATGCATTCCTTTTTCCCACCCACAATAGATCCATAAAATGCTATGTTTTCCATCCATGAAATGCTGTTTACACCGAGAAGGTAAGTTTCGAAATCATAGTTAAACAAATCATCCTACAAGAAGTGGTTCATTTTATTTTATAATGATGACAAAATCGTAACGAACTCGAACAACCATGTGAATAAACACGATTGGTCTTTCTGAAACATCAAATCATGAAGTAGCGAACTCCCCATCTCATCTTAAAGTTTGATGAAAAGTAAAATGATTTTGTTTTTTAATTTTCATTTAGATTTCGACCATTGATACGGTTCGATACCCATAGAAAAAAACGAGTGCCGAGGATGAAAAGTGAGTTCTACTTTCCATTTATATTCTGAATTAAAAGAAAATAATGAATGTATGGTCCATTCTAATGCCGGCTGCGCTAAACCCTAAGCTCGGCCAGCTTCGCTATTGGACCAGAGCAAAATACTTTATTATTCTGGTGTTTGAGTTAACGTGTTTAGTTCTCATACCGTGGAAACTATTGTGACAGTTTTGTTTGTGCACTATAAACGTCGATTGGATATTGAATCATCTGTTCGTTGATTTTAAAATATCGCTTTTTCTGTTGATTTTTTTTTCAGATGTAACTGAATTTTGGTCGGCGAATTTGAGGCAGAACTTTTCACATCAAATGAAAGGTAAGAGGAGCATGCTGTGAATTCGGGTTTACTGATTTATTATTTTTACAATCTCAAATGATGATTTCTAATATTGATATATACGCTAAGGGGACAGAACATACTTTGTTGAAGCTTCAGTTTACCCAGACTTGCCCTATCTGTTACGAAGCATCCCGAACGCCTATCAAAAGATGATACGAATGCATCGACTGATGAATGTTTTTCTTTTTAGGGCTTACAACTCGATTTTGCGACGTTGCATTTCGCATTTTTTGCATTCCAAGCAGGTGAGTGATTTATGAAAAACAGCAAAAATGTACGAAAAATGTTTGTCCTGGTGACTAGAGCCGGTCTCTGAATGATTAGTTAAGCGAACGGTCTCAAGATGGACGTAAAGTATTTGTTATTTTTGATATTCAATCAGTGGTTTGCGGAAGCTTTCGTTGCCAAAATAAAATTCAAAGAACATTTACCATTGCTAAAAAAATAGTTTTAGTGGAAAATGTTTGCTTATTACAAACTATTTATTTTCGCTTACTTCATACAGCTTAACCCAAAAGCGGAGGGAGCAACTTCATCGTCGGTGCATCCGATTGAATACGGTATGTTATCGAATTAAGCGGCATAGTGTTAGTCACCAGTCCAAAATATTAACATGATGTTCAAATCTAATCCTTACCTACATTGTCTGATTAATATCGTGACAGAGATCGACATTGACTGAAACAATCATTCATATAATCTGACCACAACCATCGGACTGACCATAAAGCATCATTTTTAATAGTAATTTTTCTGTTTTTCAGAATTCTTTGAAATGGATTCTTTACTATCTGCTGTTGGGCGCTTGATTTGATCATTGAATTGTGGTTTTAGACGAGGTACGTATAATGTTTCACGTACTCACAAACACATACTAACAAGCTATGATGAAATGCACATTTGCAATAAACCTTACCTACATTGTCTGACAATAATTCGTGGAAGATGTCATTTACTGAACAAATCGAAAAAAAGTTCAATATGCACTTCATCGAAAAAGAATAGTTGTAGATGCACTTTACTAACATTAAATATTAATTTTTCCAGCTTCCATTAAAGCGGATGGTGGAAAGGCACACGGAATATAGCCGCTAAAATAAAAGGTAAGCCTATTTAGCTTTGTCCACAGTTCCCAAAACATCTCTTTCTCAATGATGATACAAAAGGAAATGGTTTCGCAAATACAATCATGAGAAATTTCATCACTGATTAGAACTTCCTTGGCTGTCTGATAGCATCAACAATGTCAACTCAACGAATGTCTGTAGAAGTTCATTTTATAAATTGCCTTCCTTTTTCCGTTACATTTTCAGATTTCTTCATGCAAAGCTTTTCAAAATACGTAAGAAAGATACGAAATATGCGCAGAATTGTGAAATGTGATTAAAATACGTGCGGAACAGTAAGGCGTTGTAACAGTTTTTACAATTGGAATTAATAAAATTCGAAACATACCCAACATATTCCGCAATTGTGTTCTTTTTTTCTCACTATCCGAATGTGTTTCCTATCTATCGATTGATCGTCTAGTGAGTCAGTTCCCGGACACACAGAAGACAGCGATTAAAAGCAGAAAAATGTAATGTTTCACGGTAATTTTTTATTTAATTGGTCTTGGTCTTGGATGTACGGAGAGCAGCCATCATTCATCGTTCTGCTGCATTACCTACCTTCACATTGAAATGCAACACGGCAGACCATGGCGGTTAAACGTCTTTTATTTGCACTTGTCCATCAAGTTACTAGAAAATTACCCGTCGTAATTCGGATTCTTGAATTTTACAAAAACGCTACACTTAAAGGTTGGATTTTAATGATCATTTCATTAATGTTAAGTTTTAATTTTATCCCTCCCCTCTTTTCACAGCATCAGAACACACCGTTTTTCTCATTTACCTAGTTCGTTCCCTCTTCCATTAGTTTGTACTATGAAGTATATGTAAAAGTGGATCAAAAATTAGTAAAGACCGAGTGAAAGGCAGCCAGCTGTAGTGTAGCAGTGGTAGCAGCATAATTCGCAAGGAAAAGAAAAGCACACGATGAGATGAGGCGCGCAATGGAAGCAGCGACAGTGTAAGTGCAAGTTTTAGCTGAACGGTAGTTTCTTGGCAAAATTCGTTGAGAAAAGCTTCTTCTGCCACATTCGACTTTGAACGCCATTTGATGATGCCGCGCGCGTATCTACCACAAGCTCCCGAACTTACGACGGCCACTGGTTGTGTTTGTTTTTCGATTGTAAACTTATGTACCCTTTGTTACTATTTCCATGCATTGAAAATTGAACCTATTTGAATATCCCACTTTCGAAGGCAAGCTCAAAATAACAAAATAATTTAAATGTACGCTTCAACCATGCAAAACAACCTGCACCTAAGCCATCGGTTCTTCCATCAACATCGATTGTCAACGGCGGCGCCTCCACCAGCCGGGTTGTGAGGACAGCAGAACGGATACCTCGTTTACATTGTCAGTCTTATTTTTCTTCCAATCTTACATGTTCGTTGATTTTCACGGATTTCACCAAAGCAAGCCGTCGGACTCTCTGCGACAGACACAACGAATCGTTGTGCGTGCAGCAAGAGTAAGTGGTTCATTTTAAATGGGATCTGCTGCTGTGGCCAGTTAGTGGAACGTCATTTTTCTGTTAAATCACACAATTTACTATCAAAACGGCTAGTCAAGTACCGCCATCAAAAACGAATGAAACTAATAGTGCGGTAGCAACTTAAATTGCAGAAAAAATGTACTGCAGTATTGATCTACCATCGTAACTAATATGCACAACCAAGCAGGCTAGGCGTCGAACAAGGAAACATCTATTACTAGGGCAAACAAGGTGTAAAAAGATAATGAATTATTTATCTACCATCCGTTGACTCTCAACGCGCACGGAGAGCAACCCACGTTCTTGCACGTTTGCCATTTTTAGTTCCGTCTCACTATTGCACACTATTCTATCATTAGTTTTATGCTTATTTCTTCTACATTGCTATGTGTCTATGTGTGTGTTGTTTCACATTTTTCTAGTTTTCACACACTTCTTTCTCGTGCCTCGGTGGCTGGCGCTCTTACATGCTACTTTGCGCACTTCACTAGAAACCACGGTGCAGAAACAAGTGTGTCCCACATTACTCGTGCGTGTTCCCTTTTTTACCCCTTCTCTCTCTCTCTCTCCCTCGCGGATCTAACAGTTATAGTTTTTTTTATTATTTCGATAGAATTTTGCTAATTTATCTTTCTTTTTTTCTATAATTGTATTCTTATCTTTTTATGTATATAAATTATCTCAGATTCAATTGCATCTACAATTTCATAGCCGTGTTGTTCTATTGTAGCAGCTAGAGAAAAAGAGAGAAAAAGAGAAAGAAAGACAATAAAAACGAACAAGAAAGAAAACCGGGGGAGAGAAAAGAGAGCGAAAAACAATAGAAAAGACACAAAAGGGAAAAGAATAGAAAAGAACAATATCACTCAATGCACTAAAAAGGTGGCGCTCAAACACACAACGCGCACGCACGCACGCACGCACGCTTGCTTGCTGTTGGTGGCGGCGGCGGCGGTTGGTTACTGTTTCTATTGTTTGAAGGTGATGATAGAGATGAAGAAACGGTCGAGGAACAACACAGGCAGAGCCAAACCTATAGCCGGCGGCTAAAGGGAACTAAAAACGGATTGGGAACGGATAGATTATAACGGGTGAGGGAGATAAGAGATTACATCGTATTAAAAAGAGCTCACAGTTGTCACTGTTTGTGGCATCACAGTTGCACAAACGAGAGAACCACTAGCTACACTAGTGGTGTTTACGGTTTACCAAGGCGACACAGAAACACATACACAGAGCGTGTGAGAAGGGCGGCAAAAGAGGGCTCTCTAAAGCGGACCACCAAACACAGCCGCGGTTCTCAACGTCTATAGAGGAAGAGGTAAACTACTTAACCAAACAGCCAACTCTACACACACGAAATTCACAACCAACGCCTACGGGATGGGGATGGCACACAAAACGATTATAGGCAAGTGGGACAAGAAAGAAAACAAATGGAAGCTCGAGTTAGGACGAGTCGGGACGATGCGCTCCAAAAATGCGTGGAGCAGGTGAGAAGTGTTGGCCAGCTCAGCACTAGCAATAGTTTAGAAACATGTAGTCGACATGTAGTTTGTGTTTGTCCCACATTTCGGTCTGGTGCGGATTCTGCTATGATATGATGTGGAGAGTCTGGCTATACTACAGAGAAACAAGGCTAAGTCGTTCGTTTGTGTTTCTTTGCAACAGACCGTTTTATTACTCACTCCATTACGTTCCATTTGGTACCTATACACTAAAGTAGTGGAAGGTTTTTCCCCCATTTGGTCTTCTTCTCTAACGCTCGAACGGGAGCATATTGTGGCCCCAGGAGGAAGGCTTCAAAACATTGGTTCCGTTATGGATCCTCTCCCCTCGAATGCGACGTCGACATGCTCTGTCGCGAACTCGTGAAGTTAAAACGGTTACGCTCTTATGGTTTTAGTTAAATACTGATTTTACTGTTTTGTAACAATATTTCGCTACACTACGCTAGGGCGGCGGAATGGAACGCGTCAGTACCGCGCTGGTAATGCCGCGTAAGCCACAAAGTAGAGACAGAGGTTAGATAAATAGTTTCAAATAACCGACACTGGCCCCTTTCTCGGCTCAGCTCCTACTCTAAATTCGCTAATCGGAATCTCACTCGGGGTATGTACACAACTCGCCATTCGATCCTGGTGCCGGCAATATCCCTTACAACCTGTGCGTTTGCCCCACGCTTTCGAAGCTCTCCCGGCCAATAGCAAAAAGTTTCTCTTATCATTAAATTGGTCTTGATGTGTGTGTGTGTGTGTGTGCTATGTCTATCAGGGTCTCTATTCTAGACTGGGTGTCTGGATGTTTGGAATGTTGGGCATCAATCATTTTGGGTCGAAAAACGGGAAAACCCAGAATGCACTTTGAACAAACCCCTTTTCTTTGGAGGTCCTTTTTGAGGGAGTGTAGTGGTGTAGAGCGCCCACAAACCAGGCTGTCGATTGTGGTGTGGCGTCCTCCAACAGGACTATTTTTATGACCCAGCTACACCCTCGGAACGGTCTATGTCGGAATAAAGGAACGAAAGCAAATGTACTCTACACAACCGCGTCAGTTGCCAGATGGGAGTCACTACAGAAAAGAAGTCGTTATTGTTGGGAACTCCATATCTTAAAAGCAATTCATTAACAGAAAAACACATCATCACAGAGAGAGAGAAAGAGAAACTAAGAGTTTGAATACAGTTTTACAAAACGTAGAAAGCTTGAACCGATCACGAAACAGGGCACACAAGGCATTACTTACTAGAGAGACGGAAAGTAAAGGGGGGAAAAACGATGGTCAAACGGCTGTGCGCGCGTTGCCCAGACTGACAGAGGCTGAGGCGCGCAACACCGACAGATCGGTAAACGGAAACCAAAAGTGGGAATTAAACGGGAACGAGGAGGAGAGCACATCGAGAACTAGCAAAACATCGCTTGCAGAGTGCGGATCATCGCAGTAACTCTAGTAGTAATCGTACACATCCTTGCGCAACAGCTGCATATAGATGTCTCTACCATACCTTTCCAGCAGCCGCCGCTTCAGCTCCGGCGGGTACGTCACGTAGATGTAGTGTTCGCTTTGGCCGAGCTCCGAGCCGAACTCGCCGGTACCGGAACCGGTGCCGGCCGTACTGCCGCCGCCTGCAGCGAGGGTCGCCGCCGATCCGGACGCCACCAGCGATGAGGACGCTTCGCTGGACCGTGGCCCGTTCCCGCTGGATGCGTAACCGTAGCCTCCCTCGTCCGCCGTCGCCGACGAGTACAGCATCGAGGAGGAGGACGGACCGGGTGAGACATGGATCTGGGGTGTGTGCAGTAGATCGTTGCCGGTGCCACCGCCGACCGCACTGACCGCCGTCAGATTGCTCAAACTGGCCGTCGAGTGACCGCCGTCCGCGAGCCGGTAGATACCGGACGCACCGCCGGACGAGACCGGCTGCAGGTAGTGCCGTCCACCGCCTTGGTGGCCCGCCGGACCGGGCCCGCCATGGTGGAGGTGTCCCGACGATGTCAAGTGTGCGGCACCGTACGGATGCGGGTCACCGATGGTCCTGGTGCTGCCACCTGCCGCTGGACCCTGGGAGGGACTGAAATCTTCACTGCTGCGCTTATCGGCACGCCAACAGAAGGCACCACGAGCCGGGGCGAGAGAGGTCGTAACATCGGAACGTCCGCACCGGAACGTGCCCAAATTGGTGGGGAGTGAAATATACATACAAAACACATACACGCACAGACACACACATAACGGAAGAGAAAAGAGAAAGAGAGTAAAGAGGGGGTGGGTGGTAAGAGAAGGGTGACAGACAGACAGGAAGGGCAGCAAATGCAGATAGAATGAAGTGGCCAAGGGCACCAAGCAGTGATTTGAAAAGAAGTGAAGCGCAGCTTAGGAGGACCTCCAATGAAGAACCGGTATGGAATGGAGGTCCGTGGTGAGGACAGAGTGTGTGAAGAAGAGGTAAAGAGTGATTCGGAAGTGTGGCTCATTCACAAACTAAATCAGCGATAAGCAGAGAGAAAGAGAGACAGGAAAAGAGATGAGGATGACTGTGAGGCGCGCATGTGCGTGCGGATCGGGCTCTGGTGCCGTGATTCTACGGTGCGCAGGATGGATGGGTTCACGGTTACTCACTCGAACAGTATCCAGATGATGTAGTAACAGAGGCACACGCCCATCGACAGCACCATCACCAGGACGAAGACCAGACCCCAGGGGAAGGGCCGCTGATCGAGGGGGCCGTCCTCCCAGTACCGCTCGCAGGTCAGATACCAGCAGACGGCCCGGTTCAGCTCTTCCTCCATGCTGCGAAAGTCGTCGTGTGACAGCTGCACCAGCAACCCTACGATGCAGTCCCGGACGAGGATTTCGCAGCGCGTCTTCAGCTGACCGATCTCGTCCGCGTTGCAGTTCGCCTTCAGGCGTTGCATTTCCGACAGGCGCTGCTGCTTCCGGTCGACCGGCGGCAGTGACGAGTCGACCAGATGCTGATCACACTGCGACGTGGCGTTGCTGGACTCCTCCTCGTCATCGTCCTCGTCGTCCTCGTCGTCGTCATCATCATCATCCTCATCCTCAACGTCGTCCTCGACCACATGATCATTCGCTGGAAAGGGAATCGAAAATCCACTGAGATTAGCTGGCGGGCGGTCGAATGTGGCGGCCTTTTCCCGTACCTTCCTTATCGTCGCCGCTGCTCGGCGAACTTTTGGTGGAACCCCGTTTCGCTTTCGCGGCCAAACTTCGCGCCCCGCAGTTGACCGCACCTTTCAGGCTCCCCACCGTTGTCACGGGCGCTGGCTTTCGATCCCGGAACACGTCGTCCCTGAGGGTTTGCAGCATCTTCGGCAGTAGCGACTTCCGGCTGAAACGTGTCAAAAGAAAGGAGGAAGGAGTAGAGATCTGGGATCGGGGACTCAATTGGAGCACCAGCCGTTTACCTCTCCGGAACCTTGGCCAGATCTCGTGGGCCGGCCGCCGTCAACGCTGTCCGGTAGGCGGTCGCCTCGCTCCACACCTCGATGTCGGTGCTGACCGCGTTCGGGTCACCGCCGAACGCCAGCGTCGCGTCCTTAGCGATCAGCACCTCGCACCGCATCATGTCGCAGTAGTCGGCCAGGCAGATCGCGTCCTCGGCCGTGTTGATGTTGCCTCTATGCCGGTTCTCGAAGTGGTTCTCGAGGTGCTGCTCCTCGAAGAAGCTCTTGCCGCAGAACCCGCACGTCCACTGCGACGGGCGGTGCTGCTTTTTGGCGCTCTGCTGCGGGCCGAAGATGTCGCGCAGCGGGTGGAACGGGCAGTCGAGCGGCAGTTTCACCTGGTACTTCTCCAGTATCGGCAGCCAGCGCGAGTGCACGATCTTGCGCACGACGCGCGAGCTGTCGCGGGAGCATGATATTTTGAACACACTCGGGCCCGGCCACGGGATGATCGAGAGAAGGCAAATCACTATCACCTGCAACGTAAAGAGCTGTGTAAGCCAAGGGTATTCCCGAGGTGGACGCCAGATGGTTTATTTGTTCTAATCATCCCATTTGCAAAACTGTTTACACTTTACGAGCCCCTCGAGCGAAGAATTATGGTGCTTGGGGTGGTTTGGTGAGTACACTCCAATCAACAAAGTCTGAACACTAAGACTGATTGGCCGTGAAGATCGAAGCCCAGTGGCGCTGGAAGATCCCGTGACGGGTCGCCAACGGCAACTGTTAGACATCAATATGGTCCAAGGGATTTCAACTTCTTTCAGACAAAAACGAACAAAAAAGGTACTCACCAACACAAAACAAAAAACGTGTGATAACAAACGAAACACTTTGCTTAAAATTAACCACTGTCTTTCGTTTCAGTTCTTGAGGTTCCAGCCGTTTCACTCCGAACGAACCGAACTTCGCTTCGATCTGTAGCACACTTGCTGTCCACAGCACCCACAGATGGCCGGCAGTGGTGGCAAGGGTTTACGCGGTGGAGTCAGAGCGACCGCGTACACGGTCGTCAGCATCATGCTGCCCCAGTAGCACAGCTGATACAGCATCCTCCACAGGAGCATCGTTCGGCCAACGATCACAGCACGATCCTGGACCACCACTGTCCCGTACGACTTGCGGCGGTTTAGGGGCTTCAATGTGCGGCCCTGTTTATTTGCTATCGGACTCCTCACGGGGCTCACAGCGTTGATAAGCGTTGAACCTGAAAGGGCAATCAACTGCACCCGACTACGACGACGACGACCAGACGAGTGCTGGCGAGAGTGCAATCGCGCGCTACGCATCGCGCAAAATCACGCACCTTGCTGAGAATCAGAACACAGTGTGACCTAATAAGCAGACAGCACATTACTGACGACGCAGAACCTGGCCTGATGCGTTCACTTCTGCCTCTTCCTGGACGATCGCCCACGAGCTTCACAGAAAGCCACTGGGGCTGTGTTCACCTACGAGGTTCACCGTCGAACTGTGACGAGGCCCATAACGTCCAAAGGGTGCCCAAGACGACCTCTCTGATGTCGTGCGGAGACTTATTTCGTCAGAACGGAAGCTAATTTTCCTCAGCAGGCAAAAACCAACCTGTAACCTGCGCGTGTATGTGTGCGTCGTTACCGCTGCCGACGGGGGAATTTGAATTGGAGGGAAAAAAATGCCAGCACACACACTCACGTTATTAATCGGGCTGGTCGTGCACACCGGCAACGCAAAACCACGGCGGGAAAGGGACTTCGTCGACCGTCGAGTTCCGAAGTGTGACCGCCAGCTGACATGGTTCGAGGAAATCCGGTCACCCGTTGCCTCCGGTACTTTACTGTGTGTGTGTGTTCGTGTGACGACGCGGCGCCATGTTTGACACGCGGCGGAAAGGTGTACGAAAACGGGGGGTTTAATCCTCCCCGGGGCGGTTCATGTTTGCGCACCTACCACCAATAAGACAGGACAGCGGAAGGTTTACAAGGCGTCTGTGTTTTACAAATTGCAATTGACAGAAACCTTACATTTGCCACAGCTCGAAGCAGCGCCCGTCCCTCTCTGAGTACGAATGGAGGCGCCCGGTCATGAGATTGTTTTCCTGCTGCGAAGTGTTTACACCGGTTTGGTGAACGTCCCGCCCCAAGAAAGTACTTTTATCCCCTTTTGGGCGCGTGGAAACCAAAAAGGCAAAATTCTTATCATGGCCGGTCAAGCGGAAACATCGCCGGACAGGCCCGGAGGTGGTGGTGGCATATAAACCAACAAATCAGATGGGCAACTTCCGCATTTCCGGTCGCACCTCAACCACTAACGGGCCCTTTTGGCAGATAACATCACCCTCGTTCGGTATGAAAATAATACAAATGAAGCCGGTGACTACCAAAAGTTACCCAAGGACTTGGGCTAGCCTTTCGCAGGCGTTGTAGGTGTGTGGGTTTAGGGCTGGGTTTCGTTTTTGTTTGGCCCCCTTTTCTTGTTGAGGTGTCAAAAATGTCTTCGTCCATTTTTGGAGCCCAGACGTCACCGTCGACAGCGTCAACGGGCCAAACGATTAAGACGATTTGCGAGACCGATTGCTTCGCGTGAGGTGACACACCGTAGTAATCGTGATTATGTTGCGGAAAGGTAAAGGTAAAGTCCTTCAGACCGGTTGGCTCACTGGCCGGCGGCCGGGACTTCCGGACAAATTTTCCTACTTTTGACACCTTCATCAGTCAACCGAGCCCCGGTACGGGAGGGCCTGGAGAGGCCAGTAATTTTAGGGTAATTTTAATCCGACTTCTGCCAATGTGACAAATTTTCCAAGCGGATCTGCGTTGGCTCGTACGGCAGCAAACGCCACCAACAAGCGAATGGGCGCGATATGGGAACTCAATCGTTTTCTATTCGGCTCATTTACGCACGACCCAAATGACTTGCTGGCGTCACCAACACTTCAGCGACTCCGATTACCTGCTGTTTGCTATTCGGAGCGCTTAAAGCGATTACTCTTGGGATTGACTTCCCTCAATGCGGCTGATTGAGTTTTGGTTGGTTCATTTAACTTGAAACAAACATAACACGCCAGAGCGAGCAGACAATGCATGGAGCAGGCGTCATGCGGTCCCACTGCGTATTAGATGACCTTTTTCTTGATTTCTGGTTCGGTGCGTTGTGCTCCTCATTCTAGAGCAGAGCCACCCGCAACCCTGCGAATTGGCACATTGCACAGCAGTGCAACAAGCGAATCGATGCGCCAGTCCCGGCCAGTAACTAGGTCGACTGGCTGGCTGCCCACTATGTTTCCGTTATGGACCGTTATGCTGACGCTGGCTCGGATCCTCCAGATGCCCCCGAAGCAATTAGTTGTGCCCTGAGGTTCAATTTTGTTTCACTTTTCTCACCAACACAAGCAAACTGTGTGTGTGTGGCCCAGAATTGCATGTGTAATTTATGCAAACATTCAAATTGCTCAGTTCAAATTGCCATCAGAGAAACCATCGCTCAAGAAGCATCGGACGTGGCCGTGCAGACCCGATGCATAAAACCTTCTTCCTGCTGTGGCGATTAGAGTAGGGTTGTTTTTTGCGATTTTAGGTGGCAAAAGAAAATCAGCGCTGCACGAAAAGCCTGCACCATAATGCGATTACACGGTGAACAACGTGCGATGCAGAAAAAAAGAACCAGAAGAAAATTGTATGCACCATCATCAAATTTGCATCAACGCGAAATGTGCATGGTGTTCGCCGAAATAAACGTTGCTTTAAAATCACCAGGAACGGCAAAGGGAAACAATCCGTTCTACCGTTTTTGTTTCCTCTGGTAATGCCCGCGTGGAAAATGTTCGCATGCTTCGGCCAGATTAGCGGACCACTATTGACACATTTTTACGACCTCAAAGTATCGCTGGGAGTACGATGCTAACACCCAGTTGTTAACCGTGACACTGCCTTGATTTCAAGTTTGGGCAAATCAGAGTTACCTTTGGTGTGTTGATTGTTATAAGTCGGTGAGGTTCTTGGCACATGTACAAAAAATGTAAGTTTTACGACTTTAAGTGAAAGATGTGAGACTAATTATATTTTTTCAATTTACGTCCATTCGAAACCACGTCTGATCCAACGAGCATCAGGCGCTCCAATATTGTATGAAGTACTAAGCCTGTGCATTAAAATTGCGCCAGTTTTTGCGGTAATTTACGGATCTGCAAAGAAAATCTCTCTGTAGGGTTATTTGTCTGCTTTAAGCGTCATTTTTTATTTTGAGGCCAAGGGATGCTCATTGTTCTGTTATTGTGTCTAACATTTAATCCCTAACAAAATTTCCGAATATTGATGGTAAAAGTCTACTATAAGACAATTTTATCATAACAGTCTGTTTCAAGTGCTTTACGGTGTTTATTTTTTGTTCAAGAATGATTGATTTGGTGGATCGGCTGGGAGTTGTCTCGACTGGACATCAATCGATACGTTTCGGAATTTACTAAAAAACTCATAAAGGTCCTTAGAATGTACAACATAGAAAAGCCAAAGCAATTTCGAGTACTTCTTACTTATAATAAACCTATTTATTAATCCCTTCGGTATTGCACCCTGCACTTCAGTGCAAACGTAAAACCTTGTTCTACGATCTATGACTCCCCCGGCGATCGATACGCGTAATGCTTATGATATTCTGTTTCGTAGGTGAGTTCAAAAAATTTAAGGAACTCTCCACCGACGGGTGCGCCAATTTCGGCACCACCGTCCGGCACCGCAGGAGGTTCCGGCTGCTCAATTTGCATGTCTTCCGCGACTGGAGCGGGCTTGGGGACGGTGGGCAGGGCGAAATATAAACATAATGGCAAGAAAATATCAAATTGTAATAAAGCGCCGACCCCCGACGGGCGGGATAGGATCGAGCGGTTGCGGTGGCTAGGAGCAGGGGTAGGTCCTCTCTAAGGACGATGACAAGAAATCGATTTTCGGTTCTCGTGGCGCTTATGTATCGCCACGCGCGATTGCGTTTGTGTGTGCGCGTACGTTTGTTTCTCTATTTGTTCGACAACGTGTTTCATATTTAATTCGGCCACTCGCCCGGTCTTCTTTGGATCATTGAGCTCCCCACTACCACTGCTTCCGGAGTGGTTTTCATATGAGGTCTAAAGACGCATCGCGGGCACGGAACAGTTCAATTTGGAACATTTTAATACAATTCCTCTAAGCTTCTAAGCGGTTCAGGTTCTGGCTTATCGTGCATACAGAGAACTAGTCCTACGTAGCTGTTAAAACCCACTTCCGTTGGTCGGTCGGTCGAGAAATGAATTCAACATTTATGACCCTTGAAGCCATCGATCCTCGTGGAGTGCGTCACGCGGAGCGGCACTATATCAGACCCTCCAATAGGACCACAAAGAATTTTAACTGATTAACCTCAAGCACCGCGTCTGGCATTCAAAGAAATATGAAAAACCATATTTCTGGATTTTGTTGCTACACACTCCTGGCTCCTTATACCAATTTTGGTGCCAATATTTTCCTCTACCGCGAAGAATGAAAACGGGGGGGAAAGTGCGGCAATATTTGGCTGGCTTCCACATAGCCTGAATACAGTTTGGATAAGATCTTGACCGGTGTCGCCAAGATATTACGCTCGCTTATCTTGGCCGCCATTCCGGGCTTTATGCCTTTTTATATCTTCCCTTCTGCCAGCGTTCTTTTCTTGGCTCGCAGTAACGAAGTTCTTCCCGCCGGTCTTTAAACTGGCGAATCAACAATTAGGAAAGTTGTGCGTCGCCATACCATTACAAGCATCGGATCCATTCAACAGTTTCTAGAACGCGTAATCCCAGAACTATGCTCCGCTCCAGGACTTGAAACTACCTGTTATGGTTGGCGGTAATAAAAAAAACCGAACACGGTAAATGAGATGGTTGGGAAAAGTTTTTCCGCATGGTGGGGACAACCATCGACCGACCGAGCGAGAGGAAGCGAGAGAAAAACCGCGGCGACGACGATGAGGGGCCAACAGTTTTCTTATCCCATTTTACGAGCTCCTAGCACGAGCCGTCTCCGGAAACGAGGAGAAAAACGAAGGGGGACCAAAAGTTAATAGAATATTACATTCATCCCTCATTCTGGCACCCGCGTTGTGTAATGTTGGACTGCAACACGTTACACGGTGGGTAGAATTAGGTAAAAGTTGCGGTGAAATTAACAGGAAGTTTTTTGATGCAGTCAATTTGTGTCCACCGCAAGTAACGATCTGTGCTGCTTGTCGCAGTCGGAAACCATTTTCTTACCTCGATGTTAATCGATTTAGTCCACATTCATAATCCTCTTTCATAAATGATTGCGGGCAAAAATGTGCGACGTCCGCTGGGCACTAGGGAGAAGTAATCCAACTCTGAACGAACGCCACTCCGAAACACTCACTCTGTCCGACCTCTCCACGAAGGGGTACACACTATTTTTACATTACACCGATCTGCAGTCCTTCGGGCCAGAGCAGGGTACTTTTTTGCTCCAAGCTCTTGAACTGCTGAAGGGGCTGCAGGTAGAGACTTTCGCACCCAACACGTTTGCAACACTCACTACACCGTCATAACGCGTACGCCAACGCCAGGATAACGACGGACCGCGAAAAGGACACTGGAAGTGCGTCGTTGAAACTGCTGCCTTCTTCCGGCAAGGATTTTCAGCTTACATCCAGTTTGCAGCAGCAGAGCCCGGAGGGGTGCAGGAGTGCGACTTCGACCCACCGAAGCAGGAACCCACCGAATGTGTGTTACAAGCAACCCTACCGAAACACTGCCTGCTACTAGCGTGACAGCGGCCGAGGATGTCCTTGCGCAGAAGCGGCCCCATTTCCTGGAGCCCGAAAGCGGCACATCTGACGGACCGGTGCCGGTGCGTGGCCGGAAATTACGCCACGATAGTTGCTCACACTGGCTGTTGATCGTTGGTTTTAAATCTGTTTTTTACACGTGGTTTTAAAACGAGCCGCGTGCCAATTTGTTGTCGTTCCACGCAATGCCATTTTCGAAGGTTTGTTCGGAAATTGGAAAGATAGAAAATCGTTCCATGAAACGTTCGCTATTCGTTTCGAATCGTTTACTATTTTAGAATGAAAAAACTACTAAAATAACGCTGGCGTTCAGTGCTTCTCATTCGCTTGGTTCACCCTGTGCTTGGTTTGCTCCGTTCTCCGCCAGATGGCAGCAGCACGCGAGGAACGTCAGAATCTTTCGACCAATCAGCGTGCAACAGCAAATGCTCAACAAATTTAACTCTCCGCGCTGTCACTCTGGACGGACGTCGGCCCCGAAAGCCGACCACGGAGCCGAAAGACTGCGGAAACGAGGGTTGGTCCGGTGCCACGCTTTAGCCAGACAAATTGTGATCGAGTCCCTAATGGATTATTAAGCGAGCGCGTCCATTCCATTCTGCGAGCGACGACAAGCGAGGGAAACACAACGGCCACAAAGTAACGTGCAATAAGAGGACACAATGCAGCCTTTCAGTTTCTTCACTTCGCTGCTGCTCAGTGCACTGGTTTTGCTACTACTCGACGAAGCTTCGGCCGGTCGCGATTTCTACAACATTCTCGGCCTCCGGAAGACGGCCTCGAAGAACGAGGTGAAAAAGGCGTACAGGTAAGCGACCATTTCTTGCATGAATCTCTGGAAACCCGGTTTTGATGACGTGTATGTGTCTACGCACAGAAAACTAGCGAAGGAGCTGCACCCGGACAAGAACAAAGACGATCCGGATGCGTCGCAAAAATTCCAAGATCTCGGCGCCGCGTACGAGGTGCTATCGGACGATGACAAACGCAAACTGTACGATCGGTGCGGCGAAGAGTGCGTGAAGAAGGAGGGCATGATGGACAACCACGATCCGTTCGCGCAGTTTTTCGGTGACTTTGGGTTCGGCTTCGGTGGCCAGGAGCAGCGGGAAACGCCACGGGGGGCCAACATCGTGATGGACCTACACGTGACGCTCGAGGAGCTGTACAGTGGGAACTTTGTGGAGATCACGCGCAACAAACCGGTGATGAAGCCGGCCTCTGGCACGCGCAAGTGCAACTGCCGGCAGGAGATGGTGACGCGCAACCTGGGCCCGGGACGGTTCCAGATGATGCAGCAGACGGTGTGCGACGAGTGCCCGAACGTGAAGCTGGTGAACGAGGAGCGCACGATCGAGATCGAGATCGAACCGGGCATGGAGGACGGACAGGAGACCCGGTTTTCGGGCGAAGGCGAACCGCACATGGACGGCGATCCGGGTGATTTGATGCTGAAGGTGAAAACGGTACCGCACCAAAGGTTCGAGCGGCGCGGCGATGATCTGTACACGAACATCACCATCAGCCTTCAGGATGCGCTGACCGGTTTTACGCTGGACATTGTGCACTTGGACGGCCACAAGGTGACGGTGACGCGGGAAAAGATCACCTGGCCGGGTGCGCGCATCCGGAAGAACGGCGAGGGTATGCCGAACTACGAGAACAATAACTTGCACGGCACGTTGTACATTACGTTCGACGTCGAGTTTCCGAAAGCACAGTTCAGCGACACGGAAAAGGAAGGTAAGTAGGGCGACCAACGACCGTTCCCAGTTGACATCATTATTCAGGTACATTTCATTTGGTTCTCTTTTTTCAGACATTAAGAAACTCCTAAACCAACCCTCCAACAACCGTGTATACAATGGTCTGCGATATTCCTAACCACCCAAACGCGCGATAAGGTGGCAACAAGGGACCTCCCTACTTTAGAGCCAAGAGACTCCCGGAACCATTCGGAAATAGCTCGATTACACTTAGGCCGACAACAAATTTATAGTTTATCAATACAAGCCCGGACGATGTGGCTTTCCAAAGTTCGCACAGACATGGCATTTCTTTCTGATCGACGTTTGTTCCGATTCTTTTATGCTCGGTGAATGAAAACTGTGCAGGAAGGGGCCGTTTTTGTGCCCGGCACAGGCGTAGGTGAAGTTGGTGAGCATATTTATTTGTTCGGTTTCGTTCATCGAACTTCCCTGCTTTCCGCTCGTTACTCAATCCTTTTCAACCTTTTGTGTTTGTGTGGCGATTATGTAAATATGCGTTTGTTTAAGAAAGTAACGCAATCAAATAAAATTTCACCATTAAGCTGAACTACTGTGAATTACATTTCATTACGAATTGTTAAAGAAATTCGGTCGATTGGTTGTTAAAGGCGTTTTGAACTAATCCCAATGAACAAAAAAAAAAATGGTTCCGTAAATACATAGAACTAGCTATTCCCGGCGTGCGTCGCCTCGCCTCATATCATTCTCATTTCTCGATTATCCGGCGTTTCAGAGGATCGGACTTCCTGGCGACGCATTCGATCGGCTTCCCTCCTCGCTTCCCGTTGGATGCATGGCAAAACTCGCACCTACAGAATTTGATTCGATTTGTTCGAAAACAACTCATGTAACAACGTTGGCATCTGTCAAATGCGATAATATAAATAAATACCACTCGTTAATTTTTAACCATTCAACAATTCTGTGTTGGATTCATACAAAATCTGACCATTTTATTGAGTTTAGCCGATGTTTAGATTATATTTTGAATTGCCTGCAAGATTGAGTGACTTAGGAGCTACCCGTCAATTATAGTTTATAAACTGCTCGTGACTACCTGTGAAATTAGACCAAGCTGTCAAAAAGTAAAAGCGGAACCGAAACTGTCAAAACGCACCGCAGAACAGTAAACAAATCCAACGCGGACGAATTTAGAAAATCTTTGCACAGAAATAGACGATTGCAGTCGAAATGAAACCTTCGGCATTTATCAAGAAGAAGAATGGTGTTGAGTAAGTTAGTGTTTGATGCATATAAAAAGGTATTACAGCACATTATTTTCCAGAACCCCCAAAACATGCCGATGGTGCTTGGCGGCGTGTGACGATTTAGAGCCCCTACCGAACGACGAAACCGGACAATATAAGCTTCAGAAACTCTTCGATTGTACCGGTTTTCAGGTAGGACGATTGTTAAAATAAACATCTCAACCTGTTCCACAAGAAAGACTGTTCTATGAGACTCATATTTTTACAGGCCGATATATTACCTGGAGTTCCGACGTTTTTGTGCACGAAGTGCGAATCGCGCTTGGATAAGATGTATACGTTTCACTGGCGATGCAACGAAAACATTGCACTGGTCAATGGATTTACCGAAAAGCAAACCACAGTGAAGAACGAGGCAGACATCAGTAGAGACCATCTTGGCCACTCTGCTGAACAAACGGTTGGCACAGAATTGTCTATCAAAACTGAAGTCACCACACCGGATGCAGCGAACGATGCGATTCAGAGGAGTTGCACAGTTCCTCACGTAAATGGGACACATGAATGTTGTTGCAACCAACATGATGATTTATTCGAAGCAGAGGAAAATCCAATTGCGAAATTAGAGAATGAAGATGTCGATGAACAGGATAACCTCCAAACAAGTCCTTCAGAACTGATCTGCCGAGAAGATCCCTCTGTGACAACTAACACGTGTATTAATGATCCGGCATCAGAATCAATTCGAAACGGAATTGCTGCCATCGATGCCGGAAAACACCTCAAAGGTGGTCGAAAACGTAAAAACGATCAAGAGAAAACGCTACGTCGGTTGCGCTCGTATAAACGTCGGAGTGATCAACGCGTTAATCGTACAGAACTGATCTGCCAAGATCTAGAAGATCGCCCTTTGACAACTAACACGTGTGATAATGATTCGGCATTTGAAACCATTCAGAACGGAATTGCAGCCATCGATGCCGGAAAACACCTCAAAGTTGGCCGGAAACGTAAAAACGATCAAAACAAAACGCTACAGCGGTTGCGCTCGTATAAACGTCGGAGTGATCAACGAGATCACAGAAAAAGTCCTCGCAATAAGCAAAAGCACCATTGCTCTCATTGTTCAGCAACTTATATTCATTCAAGCAAGCTGAAGATTCACATCCGGACACACACCAACGAAATGCCTTATGCGTGTAAAATCTGTGACAGATCCTTCAGATCATCCAAACTTCTGCGGAAGCATTCTGTGCGTCACAACAAGGATCATAAATGCCCGCATTGCCCTTCAAAATTTGCTCTTTCTTCAGAGTTAAAGGTTCACATCCGCACTCATACTCTTGAAAAGCCTTATGTGTGTGAAATATGTGACCAAGCATTCAGGTCTTCAAGCAATCTGGGACAACATAAG